>NC_037679.1:57830122-57885884 GCF_003255815.1 Theropithecus gelada | reverse complement strand
AAGGGAGGGGAGGGGAGGGGAGGGGAGAGGAGAGGAGAAGAGAGGAGAGGGAGAGGAGAGGAGAGGAGAGGACGGGAGAGGAGGTGAGGTGAGGTGATTAGCTGGGATCAGAGGAAACGAATACTTTCAACCACTGCTGGTAGGCATATAAAACGAAGTACCCTTCTGGAGAGCACTCTGGCAATCTGTACTAAAATTTAAACTGCACATACTATTTGACCCAGCAATTCCACTTATAAAAAAGTATCCTAAGAAAATAACCAGCAACCAACTGTCCATCAACCAACTGGCCATTCATAATGTAGCTATACAATGAAATAATATGCAGCTTTAAAAATCATGTCACTCTATATAAATGACAAGAAAAGATGATGATTCAATGTAATTAAGTGGTAAAAAGCAATATATGAGACTTTCTATTATCATCCCATTTGGTTTTAAAGGACAAGTGTATTTATAGAAGCAGCAAAATGATCTAGAAAACTATACACAAGAGCATTAGCAATGGTTGTGATCTGTTTTCTTTTTTATAGTTTTTTTCTAAGTTTTCCAATGAAAATCAACCATTACTGTTAAAGTCAGAAAAAAAGGCTAAAGAGAACTGAATCTGCCACACTATCATATATATATCATATATATATCATACATATACATATATATATCATAAGCTTTAAAAAGGTGCATTGGTTCAGTGATTCTACTTCTCAGAATTTGCCAAGGAAACAACATAGGTACTAAGATAAACAAGAATGCTCATTACAACATCATAAGGATAAAAAAAACTGAAAACCTAAATGTTCGATAATTAAAGTTTGGTTAAGTAAATTAGGGCACAGATATTTATTGGAATGCCATCATTCCAATATACATTATTAAATGTGAATATATTTTGCTAGATGAAAAAAACAAACTACAACAATTTACTATGTATTATAACCAAGAAATAACATACCTGAGCATAGAAAAATTACTGAAAGTACTTATGGTTTTCCAAATGTAAACATTTTGAGTAGCTACTTCGGAGTCATGACTTCAATCAAATACCATCTATGTGCTAACAATTCCCTATTTTCATGTTTCATCTATAATTCTCCCCAGAATTCCAGACTCACATATCTAACCACCTATTCAATATTTCCAGCCAGATGTCTTAATAGGTTTATCAGACTTAATATATCCAAAATGAGTTCTTAACCATCCCCATTCTCTGCAGGAAAAAGCTTGTTCTCCCACAGACCTCTATTTCAGTTCATGGACTCCATTCTTTCCATTGGAGTTGGAGTCATCTTTGATTCTTCTTTCTCTTTTAATGCGTATCAAACCCATCAGCAAATCATGATGATTCTACCCCTCTATCATCACTTTCTTTCCCCTTCCCTGCTCTCTCCTTCTTCTAAGCACTTAACTACCCACCGAAATATAATAAATTTGTTTAATGTCTGCCTCCTCCCAGAACATAAACTCAATGAGAGCAGAGACTTTGTGCCTGTGCTTTATCCTCCTAATGAAGAGCGATATACATAACAAGCACTCAATAAATATTTATTGAATCAATGAATATACTTTTCCACTATCCATTTCCTCTCAACGCTTACAAAATAAATCCATACTGCCCAAGAAGGAAAGCTACTAGTAAGAAGAGGATTAATTCTGAGGTGGTTCATTTACTAGTTACTAAGGTACCTTTTCTCATCACTACAGGTAAAAACAAAAATAATTGCACAGGCTACAATCCCATTTTTACTAATAAAAAAATGATACTAATAAAACAAAACATGTTTATGAACAGGACAGCAAAGCAAAATACCAAACAACAACGACAACAACAATGGGAAATTTAACTACATAAAAATTCAAATCTTCAGCTGGCTGCGGTGGCTCATGCCTGTAATCCTAACACTTTGGGAGGTTGAGGGGAGTGGATCACTTGAGCTCAGGTCGAGCTCAGGAGTTTGAGACCAGCCTGGGCAACATGGTGAAACCCCATGTCCACCAAAAATACAAAAATATTAGCCAGGCATGGTGGCGTGTGCCTGTACTCCCAGCTACATGGGGGCTGAGGTGGAAGGATCACTTGAGCCCAGGAGGTTAAGGTTGTAATGAGCTGAGATTGTGCCACTGCACTCCAGCCTGAGTGACAAAGTGAGACCCTGTCTCAAAAAAAAAAATTCAAATGGAAAGCAATATAAACAAAATTTGAGACAAAAAAATAAACCAGAAAAAAGCACATAATGGAAAAAGGAAAGTCAGGTAAAATAATTTTTAAATGGGTCATCTTACCTTGTGCATCTTGGCACTGGCCATGTGATAGGCCAGAAAGTTATACCAATACATACAGTCTTCCTGATCTAGTGAAAGAGTATGCGGCTGGTGATATCTCTGAAACTGAGTGATTATCTTTTTATGTAGATCCTGCAACCCAAATGAAACGTTTCAGAAGCCAGAAACAATTTTATAACCTAAGCATCACAGTAACTTCAGCTTCCAAAGCTATTAAGAATGCACAGAGAGGCCAGGCTCGGTGGCTCACACCTGTAATCCCAGCACTTTGGGAGGCCAAGGTAGGAGGATCACCTGAGGCCAGGACTTCAAGACCAGCCTGGGCAACATAGGGAGATATCCCTATGTTTTATTTTTTACAAAAAGATAAAAAATAAAAAAACAGTCAGGTGTGGTGGCACGTGCCTGCGGACCCAGCTACTCGGGAATTAGCTACTCAGGATCATTTGAGCCCAGGAGTTTAAGGTTGAAGTGAGCCACTGCATGCCAGCCTGGGCAACACAGTGAGACCCTGTCTCAAAAAAAAAAAAAAAAATATATATATATATATATACACACACACACACACACACACATACACACACACACACACACACACACACAGAGAGAGAGAAGCTCCCCACAAAATAATGACTTTACAGTGGAGAAACCTGGCAGATACCACTTTAACCAAATTATCAACATTAACATCACCCATAATAAAACATATCAACACCAACAGTCTGGGCATAGTGGCTCATACCTACAATCCCAGCACCTTGGGAGGCCAAGGCAGGTGGATCACTTGAGCCCAGGAGTTCAAGACCAGCCTGGGCAACATGGCAAAACGCTATCTCTACAAAAATTTTTTTAAAAACCACCAAGTACTCTTAGCATATGATGCCACTGAGAAAGATACAACATCATTGGTATTCTTGCCAAATATGTATAACTTCAATGTAGTCAGGAGAAAACATCAGACAAAACCAAATTTGGGTATACTGTACAAAATTACTAGCCAGTACTCTTCAAAAGTGACAAGGCCACGAAAGATAAAGACTGATAAATTTTCACAGATTTGAGGAGACTGAAAAAATGACAAGTAGGGAAACAAGACAATCACATGCTATACGGGATCCTAAATTGGCCTGGACCACAAAAAGAACATGTAGATTAGCGAACAGTATTGTATCAATGTTAATTTTCTGGCTTTAACAACTGTACTATGGTTATATAAAATGTTAGTATTAGGGGAAGCTAGGTGAAGGACTTATGCATAGAAACTGTCTACTATTTTGTAACTTTTCAATAAATCTAAAATTATTTCAAAGGAAAAAGAAAAAAAAAGTAAACCAAGATTCAAGTACCTGAAGCTGGCTGCAATTCTTCTCTGTAAGAAAATCTACTTGAAGATCATGTAAATAATAACGAAACGACTTTCCCTTCCGATCACAAAATAAAAGAGACTTATTTACAAACTCCTGCAGTATGTCTTCAACTTCTTCAGTTTCCATGTCCCAGAGAATACATAACACCTAGGAATCATTGTAAGTATTTAATATGCCACAAAAGTACAATGACCAGGACTGTAGACAGGTATTATCACACACACACACACACACACACAGGTATTATCACACACACACACACCCACAAAAACTGTATCTTAAAGCCCTAAGTAAGAATGTCTCATTTCTCAAGAAGAAACCCAACTACTCCTCAAGATAGAAAAGAGAAAGAGAAGTCAGATGCTTCTTCAGCTGCACTAGAACCACAAAAATAGGTTACCTCCTGAGTTCAACACAGAGCCCTTAATGGAGGCTAACAGCAGAGGGACTTCTACACCCAACACCCCACCACCTCAGTCCCCTGGGTCTTATTCTTCCAAGGTTCTCTGTAACAACATGCTCAGTACTATATCAAAGCTTACATGCAATAAATACCCAATGATAAGGATCATTGATCCCATTACCTTTGTAGGCACCTTAACGTCCTTCTGAAGGATGGAAAGATCTGTGTAATAATATTTGATGTCTTCTCTGAGCATTTCAACACTTATAGACATGGCTTCATCTAGAGCCTCATAATCATAAGACGAAGATTTCCTTATTCTCTTAAACTGCTTATTCTGAAGTTGTTTGAGGTAGTACTCCCAGCGATTGGGAAAATCACGTAAAAGTGCACCAATTAAAGATACTACAAGGGGAGAGCCTTAAAAAAAAAAAAAAGGAAGTCACTGTGCTAATACCATCCTATTTTGTCACTACTAAGAATCAACTTACTTACACTACTAAGAAACAATTTCTGCTGCATGTTATCAAAAGCCTTAAGTATTTATCACTCTTGACTTCACTTCTAGATATTTATTCCAAAAAAAATTAGAAATAAGATTTAATTTAATAAGTTCCTGATTATCTTTATTAAGTCAAAATAACATAGATCAAATCTGGCTAAGATGTCATTACAAAAAAAAAAAAATACATATGTGTGTGTGTGTGTGTATATATATATATATACATATGCCAGCCTGAGCAACATAATGAGACCTTGTCTCTACTAAAAATAAAAATTAGAAATATCAGCCAGGTGTGGTGGTACGTGCCTATAGTACCAGCTACTTAGGAGGCTGAGGTAGGAGGATTGCTTCAGTCCAGGAGGTTGAGGCTACAGTGAGCCATGATGGCACCACTGCATCCCAGCCTGGGAAACAGTGTGAGAGCCTGTCTTAAAGAAAAAAAAAAAAAAGAATGATTAAATTTAAGGATATTCATCACAGCATACTTAGAACGGTGAAAAAAATCTTAAATAATGTAAACAATGTCCAATAATAGAGAAGTGGTTGAATAAATTAAGATATATCAATATTATGCCACTGGTAAATTTTTTTCAAAAAAATATTTAACAACATGGGAAAATACTCAAGATATATAAAAAGGGTAAGGTCAGCCAGGCGCAGTGGCTCACGCCTATAATCCCAGCACTTCGGGAGGCCAAGGCGGGCAGATCACAAAGTCAGGAGATCAAGACTAGCCTGGCTAACATGGTGAAACCTCGCCTCTACTAAAAATACAAAAAAATTAGTGGGGCACGGTGGTGGGCACCTGTAGTCCCAGCTACTCAGGAGGCTGAGGCAGGAGAATGGCGTGAACCTGGGAGGCGGAGCTTGCAGTGAGCCAAGATCACGCCACTGTGCTCCAGCCTGGACAATAGAGCGAGACTCCGTCTCAAAAGAAAAAAAAAAAAAGGGTAAGGTCCAGCTGGGTGTGGTGACATGTGTCTTAGTCTTAGCACTTCGGGAGACTGAGGTGGGAGGATTGCTTGAGGGCAGAAGTTTGAGACCTGCCTGGGCAACATAGTGAGACCCTGTCCCTACAAAAAATTTAAAAATTACCCAGGTAGGTGGTGAGTATCTGCAGTCCCAGCTATTCAGGAGGCTGGGGCAGGAGGATTGCTTAAGACGAGACATTCAAGCCTGCAGTGAGCTGTGATCTTGTCACTGCACTCCAGCCTGGATGACAGAGCAAGACCTTGGCTCTTCAAAAATAAGGGCAAGATCCAAAACTATGTATACATAATCTCAATTTTTAAAATCTTTGTTCTAAAAGACTGGAGGCAATACTCTCATGATGCTAATAATTATCAGATTATGGATAATTTCTATTTTTTCTTTATAGTTTCACACATTTTCAAAATGGATATGCATCACCCTTTGTAATAACTACAAATCAAGCATTTTTCCTAAGTGTAAGATTTCTTCAAAAATAAACAAAACTGGCCAGGTGTGGTGGCTCAGGCCTGTAATCCCAGCACTTTGGGTGGCTGAGGCAGGTGGATCACGAGGTCAGAAGTTCAAGAGTACCCTGGCCACGATGGTGAAACCCCGTCTCTACTAGAACTACAAAAATTAGCTGGGTGCAGTGGCACACGCCTGTAATCCCAGCTATTAGGGGGCTGAGGCAGGAGGATCACTTGAACCTGGGCAGCAGAGGTTGCAGTGAGCAGAGATCACGCCACTGCACTGAAGTCTGGGCGACAGAGTGAGACTCAGTCTCAAAAAATAAATAAATAAACAAACAAAACTGTGTCTCTATTTGATGGCAAAATGAAAAATAAGGTGGCCAGGTATGGTAGCTCATGCCTATAATCCCAGCACTTTGGGAGGCCGAGGCAGGCAATCACCTGAGGTCAGGATTTTGAGACCAGCCTGACCAACATGGCAAAACCTCATCTCTACTGAAAATATAAAAATTAGCCGGGCATGGTGGCACATGCCTGTAGTTCTAGATACTCGAGAGGCTGAGGCAGAAGAACTGCTTGAACCTGGGAGGCAGAAGTTGCAGTGAGCCAAGATCACGCCACTGCACTCCAGCCTGGACGACAGAGTGAGATTCCGTCTCAAAAGAGAAAAAAAAGAAAAAGAAGAAAAATAAGGTATTTCCAAGCATAGCAACAATGAAAGAAATAATTTTAAGAGTTGATAGATTTGACTGTATAAAATTTTAAGCTTCTATATGTCAAAAGAATACAACAAATAAAAGGTACACAAAAAACTGGGAAACAGGCTGGACATGGTGACTCATGCCTGTAGTCCCAGAGCTTTGGGAGGCTAAGGTAGGAGGATCATTTGAGGCAAGTAGTTCAAGACCAGCCTGGGCAACATAGTGAGATCCTATATATAAATTTTACATTAAAAAATTGTTTTACTGGGAAATACTACTTGTAAAAATATGACAAAGAGCTAATAGTTTCAATTTTGAGTATTTAGAAATAAGTAAAAAATGCTTATATCAAAAAAGAAAAGTGAGTCAAGGATAATTTCTTAAAGTCAAGGATAATTTCTTAAAACATATTCAATAAACAAGTAAAAAGTTTAACTTCACTAACGAAAAATGCAAATTAAGACACCAGTTTTTACTTACCAAATTAGAATACTATTTTTATAAAATCCCAAGCAAATACAAGTTTTAAATCTGATTCTCACTATATTTTTAACTCTGACAGCAGAGGTCACATCTGTGTCTCACTTCTCTCGCTAATGTGGTCTCTAACACACTGTGGGTAGATAGTAAATATTATTTTAATGAATAAATAAATACCATAATATCATGTATCCATTTAAGATATCAGAGAAGAACCTAAAATACTAAATCTCCCAGAAAAGTTCTTGCATGTTCATGTGCTAAGTTATCATATTCATTAGCTTAATTTATAAAAGGGAAATTATATAACTCCCTATAACCTCCTCATAAACAAAATAAATAACCATACCTTTACATTCTTTTATAATACTATGAGCTTGTTCTGGCAAATCTGCTTTCTTCATATTAACAAAAAGGGATAAAATTTCAAGTCCTTTTTCTTTTCCTAAGGAACTCTCCACAGGGACTACATATTTAGGACCTGCAAACAAAAATCACAAGACAAAGTAAGTAATTTGGTATGCCACATATTTAAATGTAATTGAATTAAATATAAAGGTACTAAAAAGTTAATGAATAATCCTTACCCATTACTGAATCTGTAACACTCTTGTCTCTGGTTGTAAGAAGAATCTGACACTGATTGTCAAAAGCTTTCAACACCCAAGAGTCCCAAACATCATCCAAGATCAACAGAGACCTAATTAAAAAAAAAAAAAATTAATCACTAATGACACTTATTTTAAGCTTCCTTTTAAAAAGATAATCACACCAGTGTCTTTTAAAATCTACCAAATTAAAAATATTTTTAAACAAATAGATAGCTAGGTCTAGGAAAATGAGTCTTCCTCTTTGCTACACTCTTTTCTCAATATGCTGATTCAAATAAGGAAAAAAAAATTAGAGACTTCTTTCTCCTCAAACCCTAAATCAGAACATATTAAAAGTACAGATCCTACCATAAAAGGTTCAGCCACCACTTACTGAGTGCCTTAAAAAAAAAAAAAAAAAAAAAAGGGGGACCATTACTATCCAAGTAATGGGATTTTCCAACTCAGTCTTTAAGCACCAAAACCAAACTAGAACTGAGCTCAGGTTAGCATTAGAATGCATCATACAATAACGATGATATGTAACCATTTTTTACCTATAAAACTAGCAATTTCAAATGTTGCAACCTAAAAGAACATTACCTTTCATACAAGTGGTTTTTTTTTTAAAGAATGTGTTTATTCATAGTAACTAAGAACCTCTATATCAATTCCCAATTGGTCTCTCTAAAAACTTTTCTAAACTCACTAGAACAGATGAGGGGAAAAAATATAACTAAAACCTGACAGCATAATTATACACTAGCATTTTTGTCTAAATGACACACTGTGGCTGCACGTTACAAAAAAATACTCTAGGCACATATATAGGTTGAAAAATTACAAAAGCATAAACCAAATGAGACTGAGAGATTAAAAAAATATGCCTGGTTTTATAAGCTAGTCTGACACATCTGAAGGTGGCTACATTATTTTACTCAACAGAAGTCACTTTTATTTTTGCAAAAAAGGGAAAGCAGAACTAGGGTAAAGTTACCGAGCAATTAAAGAGGGAAGGGTTAGTGATCTCAATCCTATTTCCTCTATATAAATCAATATCAAGAGAACGAGGGCCTAGGCGTGGTGGCTCACGCCTGCAATCCCAGCACTTTGGGAGGCCAAGGTGGGCGGATCACGAGGTCAGGAGATCGAGACCATCCTGGCTAACATGGTGAAACCCCATCTCTACTAAAAATACAAAAAATTAGCCAGGCGTGGTGGCAGGTACCTGTAGTCCCAGCTATTCAGGAGGCTGAGGCAGGAGAATCACTTGAACCCAGGAGGCGGAGCTTGCAGTTAGCAGAGATTGCACCAAGATAATATAACAAGTATGCATCAGAATCACCTAGTAGGCTTTTCCCAAAAATACTCTTCTCACCCTATATTCTGATATTAATACCCTTACCAATTTGAGAATCACTGCCATACTCAGCAACTGCTACAGACTGCATCCTTGGGTGCATTATGGCATTTTTAAAAAGTGCAGAGCCACTACCTCTCACTCAATATACTATAACATTCCCAAAGAATGCTTTATTTATCTTTATACTTGCAGCACTTGGCCCAGAACCTGGCACGACACTCAATGTTGGTTAAATGAACAAATGAAAGAGAGGCTGTTAGATGACAGAAATCAAATTGTTGACTGAATCCAAGGTTATACTCTTAAGACTAGCAGCAGCTAAACTGCTGTCTCCCTTTTGGCTAATGAAAACGGTGAAACACTTGGTAACAGTGCCTGCACATAATTATAATGGTAAGTATTTGCTGAATTAATTAACTGTTGAACAAACAAAACAAACTCACTCCTGAAGTATATGGAAGTAGAAGAGTCACATGTATATTTCTAGAAACTAAGACAAAAGAAGAGCTCCATTAAAAATCCTTCCTGACTTTTTTTTAAATTGAAATAGGGTCTTCCTCTGCCATCCAACCTGGAATACAGTGGCACAATCTAGGTTCACTGCAGCCTTGATCTCCCAGGCTCAAGTGATCCTCCCACCTTAGTCTCCTGAGTAGCTGGGACCACTACTGAATGATGTACCACCACATCAGACTAATTTTTCTATTTTTTAGAAAGACAGGGTTTCGTCATGTTGCCCACACTGGTCTTGAACTCCTGGGCTCAAGCAAACTATCCATCATGGCCTCTCAAAGTGCTGTGACTACAGGCACAAGCCACTGTGCCTGGCCCTTTCCTGACATTTATCAGTTGCCTGCATTTATTCTCTCTTGTTCTACGTTAACCCATTAGAAATAATGGATTCAAAGTAAGAAGTTTGCACTTTCTAGCAAAGACCACTCACAAACTCACCTACTTAAGACATTCCCTGAGAGCCTACAATCGTACATATGAGACAATGTGGTAGATAGGAAGCAAAGAAAAAAAGCAACTTTAGGCCAAATGGCAGCCCCTTTTTTTTTTTATCTTTTTAAATACAAGAAAGAAAAGCAAGAAAGCAATGGTTCTTTTCTTTTTCTTTCTTTCTTTCTTTTTTTTTTTTTTTTTTTGACAGTTTCACTTTTATTGCCTAGGCTAGAGTGCAATGGCACGATCTCGGCTCACTGCAACCTCCGCCTCCCGAGTTCAAGCGATTCTCCTGCCTCAGCCTCCCGAGCAGCTGGGATTACAGGCATGCGCCACCAATACCTGGCTAATTTTGTATGTTTAGTAGAGATGGGGTTTCACCATGTTAATCAGGCTGGTCTTGAACTCCTGACCTCAGGTGATCCAAACGCCTTGGCCTCCCAAAGTGCGGGGATTACAGGCGTGAGCCACCGCGCCCAACTGCGATGGTTCTCTCTTATCCTCCTTTTAGGACAGCAGGAAAAAGGCATGATGTTCTCAAGAAGTCAGTAGTTGCATCTTATTGGGACTTCACACACCAACTAAATTTGACTATCAGTACCTTGGGTGTTTGCGAAGCATCAGAATGCGAAGACGGTCTTTAGCCTCTTCAATGTTAAGTGGAAGCCTCTGGGAAAAACTCTCATCTTGATCCAATCGTGTGCAAAGATTCTGCAGTTTCATCAGAAGTCCAGATTTGTCTTGTTTCCCAACTGAAACCCAATGCACTCCCCCTGGGAAACAATCTAGTGAGGGAAAGAATAATGAACTTAAGGCCTTTCAACAGGAGTCCTCCTTTAAATGGTTTTACTGTTAAGCATCAGATTTACTCCAATTTTCAGTCCCATCATATCTTTGACCTCTCTTGATTTAGAGTATAAATTTTACATGCAAGATATTGGTAGGCTTTATATCCTGAATCTAAGACAAGTTGAAGATGTGAAAAAACTGAAGTTTGGAGTAAATCTGTGGCTTATCAGGAAAATCTCACCAAGTAAAGTTTTATTATCTTTGTCCTGTGTTGTCAATGATCGCTGCACAGCAGTTTCTAAACCTTGTACTCCTGACTTTTTGGGATGGCAATTCTTTGTTGTAAGGGACTGTCCTATGCATTATAGGATGTTTAACAGCCTCTTTGGCCTCTATCCACTAGATGCCAATAGGATTCCCCTTCACCAGTACTGACAAACAAAAATGTCTCCAAACATTGTCAAATGTCACCTGGGGGGGGTGCAAAATCACCCCTCATTGAGAACTACTGATGTCCTGGAACATATTAACTGACCCATTATGGTTTTCTTATACAGATTTAAAATAGGAAATTAGATTCAAGTCTGGCTCTACTGCTTACTAGCTAAGCAATCTTTAGCAAATCATTTAACCTCAGTCTCATTTGTTATACTGAAATAAGGTTGTCTAGCCCACCTATTTCAGAGTTGCTGTGAAAAATTAATGATATAAAATATGTGAATTTGCTATGTTAAGCATAAAGGATTAAAACAAGATGTTAGTGTTATGGATCTGAGAGCAACTTACCAATATTAAGCTTCGAACTAGTAAGCACTAGGAATGGCCGTGATTATTATTACTGTTATCATCATCATTGTTAATTGAGCCATAAAACATCTTGAAATACGTATTTTTATTTACGTATTATCAGGAGCCAAAATCTTAAGTCTTCATAGACTATACTTAATCACTTCCACATAAATATACATATATAAAAAAGAGGGGTCCCCATGTGTAAAACACGGTAAACAGTAGCATTAGATCATTCCAGTAGCATCAATCATAAAGATTTATGTGATCTTAAACATAAACATACCAAAAAAAGCAAAAAACAGACTCAAAGATAAATGAGTTAAATTACACCAAAGGGCAATTTATTTACTGGTATTCACAAATAATTGAATACAAATATAAATCACTATTTTAAAAACTTAATCACCCAAAAGAGATACTTGCCTATATGCACAAATATCTATTTACATCAGATATTTATTGGGCACTATTCTAAGAGTTCTATGTATGTTCATTTAATACTATAGCACACTATCAAGCAGACACTATTACCTTCATTTTGAAAATGAGGAAACTGAAGAATAGAAAAGTTGAGTAATTTGCCCAAAGTTACACAGCTAATAAAGCAAAGCTGAGATTCAAACTTAAAGCATCAACGTTCAACTTCTACACCATTCTGCATCAACAAGAATATTCACTGCAGCATTGTTTGCAACAGGAAAAAGCTGGAAACAACCCACAATGTCCACCTTACCCTACTATCCCATTGCAGGCTTCCAAAGTCTCAGACAGGCCCAACTGAACCTTGTACGTAAATGAAGTTTGCAGTATTGAATAGGACTTGACATTTTAATTATGGAAATGAGACTTTTTATAACTTGAAGTGACGTGGAGTCTTTGAACCTGCACAAGGTCAAGGAAAGGATCAGTCCCAGAAAAGAGGAAGTAAGCAAAGGTCTGGATGAAGCCATGAAGAGCAAATACCTACTCCATTTCCCAGCATAGAAAAAAAAACCGGTTTTCGCTCCAGATAAGGAGAGGACTAAAGAGCCAAGAGTATGTGCTAAGAAGCAACTGAATGATGGGCAATAAAATGATGGACTATGATGGCTCAAGTCTACGAAAGGACTGATAGTATGAATAGAGAGGATATTCTGGAATCAATGGATGAGAAGTCTTGGTAAGTCTATAGCAATAAACTTGAAGAATAAAATAGGTGGAGGCGGGTAAAGAGTAGAAGAGAATGCTCAACATCAAGATTTCAAAAGTGCTGTAGTTCTAGTAATGACAAGGATCAGGGTCCAGCCTGTAATCAGGGAAGAGTTAAGAAATGGCCACAGGAGGCCGGGTGCAGTGGTTCATGCCTGTAATCCCAGCACTTTGGGAGGCTGAGACAGGAGGATCACGAGGTCAGGAGATCAAGACCATCCTGGCTAACATGGTGAAACCCCGTCTCTACTAAAAATACAAAAAAATAGCGGGTTGTGGTGGCAGGCACCTGTAGTCCCAGCTACTCAGGAGGCTGAGGCAAGAGAATGGTGTAAACCCGGGAGGCAGAGCTTGCAGTGAGCAGAGATCGCCCCATTGCACTCCAGCCTGGGTAACAGAGCGAGACTCCGTCTCACAAATTAAAAAAAAAAAAAAAAAAGTCACAGGAGATAAAGTGGTTAAGGAAAGAAGAGGCTAAGGTTTTGGATGACTCATCCACATAGGTATCAAAATCACTAAGAGTGCTAACAGACAAAGGGCATAAGACGAAGGTTAAAAGCTAAGAACTCCAATCGTCAATGAATAAGATGGTGATTACATCAATAGGAAAGGTTAGAGACATGAACCTCAAAGCATTCAGCTGGAGAAGGGAGTATTAATGGTCTGGATGAGGCAACAGAGAGCAAGAACAATGCCCACCCATTTCCTGGTGCTAAAGTATGTGGGATATAAAGGAAAAAACTTGCCATGTCACTTAAGAAGGTTACAGAGAAGGCAGTATCCTCAGGAAACTGGCCAGTTTCAGATAAGGCAAGAAGGTGAATATTCTAAGAAGTTGATGATACAAGAGAGTTTCCTGCTCACAGAGGAGGAGTTCTACAGGGTATGGCAGAAACACATATGAATGAGAGAAGACGACCTAGATCAGAATTTGTCAATGTACTGAATAATGACTGCATGAAAGTCTAAAATATAACAAACAACTGGAGACAAAGAACTGTACAGTAACTGAGGTAGAGACGGGGCTGTGAAGCCTGGTTTGATTATCAGTGCTAATGTCTTAGAAGAAGGTAGACAAGCCCTATTGCTAACTCCTAAAGATTCTGAGGTCCCCTCAGGCCTTCTTCAGTGTAAGTTTATAGTTATGACCTTCAGTGTAAGTTTACAGTTATGAAACAGCAAGCCCTCGAGACTTCACTTAAAGCTGTGCTCCATATGTATATATATTCATAAATGCAGAGAATAAAGTTTGGAAAAATTTACTCCAAATTGTTAACCAAGACTATCTCTAGGGTAAGATTTAGAATTTAGAGCCAGGAATGGTGGCTCCCAGCACTTTGGGAAGCCAAGGCAGACAGATTGCTTGAGCCCGGGATTTCGAGACCAGCCTGAGCAACACGGTAAAACCACGTTTCTAAAAAAATACAAACATTAGCCAGGCAAGGTGCTATGCACCTGTGGCCCAGTTACTCAGGAGGCTGAGGTGGGAGGATGACCTGAGCCTGGGAAGTTGAGGCTGCAGTGAGCCAGGATCATGCCACTGCACTCCAGCCTGGGTGACAAAGTGAGAGTCTGTCTCAAAAATAAAAACAAAAAAAAGATTAAGAATTTAGGAGAAAGCAAAAAGGAACAAGTAAGGAGAACTTTTACTTCTTTTTAAATGAAAATACTACTTTTAAAATATAGAGATGTAAACTATCTGCTGCTTTAAGTTTCCTTTTTTCACAATTTGTGCTGTCTACCTAAAATTTGTAAAAATCGGCCAGGCACGGCAGCTCAAGCCTGTAATCCCAGCACTTTGGGAGGCTGAGGCGAGGGGATCACTTGGGTCAGGTGTTCGAAACCAACCTGGCCAACAAAGTAAAATCCCATCTATACTAAAAACACAAAAATTAGCCAGGTGTGGTGGTGCACATCTGTAGTCCCAGCTACCTGGGAGGCTGAGGCAGGGGGATTGCTCGAATCTGGGTGCAGAGGTTGCAGTGAGCCAAGATCATTGCACCCCAGCCTAGGCGTCACAGTGAGACTGTCTCAAAATTAAATTAAATTAAATTTGTAAAGATCATCCCAAGATTAAAGGTAAAGAAAGCATCCTGATGTAACTACCTAGTAAATTCTTTCACATTTTAATTTACGTACCTATTACCTAGGGTCAAAGGCCTTTTTTCCCTAAATTTATAACTAAAAATGTAGGGCATTTAAATACACGCAAGAAAAGAGAAAACACTATCAGCTTTAAAAAGGCAAACAGACCAAATGACTACCTGATATGCAAATCTCTAACATCACAATATAACATTTGGTTAAAAACTGAACCATTAATTCCACATTTCAGAAAGAATCTAAACATCTTGACTATGGGCACAAGAGGGAGCAATTTAGCCTCGCATGAGGCTGTATTTACAATTCATTCAGAGAAACTAATTCAGAGAAAAGTTGCCTTTATTCAGGGAAAACTCCATAATACTTTCACAGGAGGCTTATCCTGGTAGCACTTCATAATCTAATAACACAAAGAAATCTTGGAAAGGACAGAAACATATAGGAACACAGTATAATCTAATAACACAAAGAAATCTTGGAAAGGACAGAAACATATAGGAACACAGTCTATGAAGAAAGCATCCATGATTAAAAACCAACATACGAATACAGTAACGTAAAATGTCATTACTGTATTTAAAGATACGTCTGTTCTTCATTATTTCCCTACAAATAAGTTGAAATTTCAAAAGACAACTGGGTTACTCAAAACTGTATAGACACAAATAGTTAAAAACTATATATAGAGAGAGAGAGTTTGGTTTTTTTTTTTTTTTTTTTTGAGATGGCATCTCACTGTCACCCAGGCTGGAGGGCAGTGGTGCAATCTTGGCTCACTGCAACCTCTACCTCCTAGGTTCAAGCGATTATCATGCCTCAGCCTCCCAAGTAACTGGGATTATGGGCAGGTGCCACCACGCCCGGCAAATTTTTGTATTTTTAGTAGAGACGGGGTTTCACCATGTTGGCCAGGCTCGTCTCGAACTCCTGACTTCAAATGATCTGTCTGCCTCAGCCTCCCAAAGTGTTGGGATTACAGGCATGAGCTACTACACTCAGCTGAAAGTTAAAAACTTAATATTCTTTAATTTATCCCAATCACCACCCAAAGACAACATTTCCATAGGAACTACAATTTTAATCAAATTTAGAACTCTTACATTATCTGTAATTTTAAAAGAAAATGTTTTGTAATACAATTAAATGTCAAAAATCCAATGTTCCTGTATTTGAGAATGGAAGTGAACTCCAGAGATTAAAATTTATCTTTGGGAAAGCACCTACTCTTGCACTAGTGAACATACAAAGGCAGTCTCCAGAGAATAAAGAGCTAAATATGAGAATAAAGAGCAAAATATGAATAATAAGACTGTAATAGGACTACTTGAACAAAACTCAGGAAATACAAATTAGAAGCCAAAAAAAAATTTGATTAGTTTGACTACATCGAAGTTCTCTTCTACTGAGAACACCCAAGAAAAAAATTAATCACATGGCAAATTAAAACGAGGTATTTAGGCCGGGCGCGGTGGCTCAAGCCTGTAATCCCAGCACTTTGGGAGGCCGAGATGGGCGGATCACGAGGTCAGGAGATCGAGACCATCCTGGCTAACACAGTGAAACCCCGTCTCTACTAAGAAATACAAAAAATAGCTGGGCGAGATGGCGGGCGCCTGTAGTCCCAGCTACTCGGGAGGCTGAGGCCGGAGAATGGCGTGAACCCAGGAAGCAGAGCTTGCAGTGAGCTGAGATCTGGCCACTGCACTCCAGCCTGGGCTACAGAGCGAGACTCCATCTCAAAAAAAAAAAAACAAAAAAAAAAANAAAAAAAAAACGAGGTATTTAAAAGTCTAAAACCAGCTGAGCACAGTGGCTCACGCCTGTAATCTCAGCACTTTGGGAGGCCGAGGCAGGGGGATCACCTCAAGTCGGGAGTTCAAGACCAGCCTGATCAACATGGAGAAACCCCGTCTCTACCAAAAATACAAAATTAGCCAGGCGTGGTGATGGGTGCCTGTAATCCCAGCTGCTCAGGAGGCTGAGGCACGACAATCGCTTGAACCTGGGAGGCAGAGATTGTGGTGAGCCGAGATCGCGCCATGGCACTCCAGCCTAGGCAACAGGAGCGAAACTCGGTCTCAAAAAAAAATAAAATAAAGTCTAAAACCAACAAAGTCTAATTTCTAGAATATATAAGAAACTTCTAAAAAGCAAAAAAAAAAAAAAAATGGAAATCCCAATGGAAAATAGACAATATAAACAAAATCCATAAAAAAAGAAACTCAAAAGGCTAACAACAAGCTTATGAAGAAATGTTCAAACCTGAGTTACCAGAGAAATGCAAAGTAAAAGATACAACTTTATAGAAGTTTGCCTGGCAAAAATTACAAAGCTGGATCATACCAAGTGTCACTGCAGAAGTGAGGTTATAGGAGTCCCCATACTCGTCTGGGGGAAAAGTACAGACTGGAGGAGAATCAAATTTGGTATTTATATATCCTATCATTTAGCAATTTTGGCTGGGCATGGTAGCTCACACCTGTAACCCCAGCACTTCGGGAGGCCAAGGCGGGAGCATGACTTGAGCCCAGGAGTTTGAGACCAGCCTGGACAAGATAGCAAGACCCTGTCTCTACAAAAAATTTTTTAAAACACGCCAAGCACAGTGGCTTCCACCTGTCATTCCAGCACTTTGGGAGGCCAAGGCAGATGAATCTCTTGAGCTCAGGAGTTTGAGACCAGCCTGGGTAACATGACCCCATCTCTACAAAAAATACAAAAACTAGCTGGGTGTGTCAGCATGCACCTGTGGTCCCAGTTACTCAGGAGGCTGAGGTGGGAGGATCACTTGAACCCAGAAGGCAGCGGTTGCAGGGAGCCAAGATCATGCCACTGCACTCCAGCCTGGGTGACAAAGCAAGACCCTGTCTCATAAATAAATAAACAATTGGCCAGGCATGGTGGCATGTGCCTGTAGACCCAGCTACTCAGGAGGCTACGGTGGGAGGATCACTTGAGCCTAAGAGTTTGAGGCTGCAGTGAGCTATGATATGGCCACTGCACTCAGGCTGGGCAACAGGGTGACACTCTGTCTCTTTAAAAAAAATAAAAATAAATTAAAAATTACTAATTTTGCTCCTAGCTACAAATACCCAAGAAATTCTTACTCACATAAAAGTTCAACCCAGCTTTGCTGGAGCAGCAGAGAGTTGGATACAATCTACATGTCCATTTACTTAGGGCAATGGACAGTAAAATGGGTTGGTGGCAATCAGGTGTAACAAATAACATGTATACATAGCAAGAAGGATAAATCTTAAAAACATTGTGTCACGGGAGATAAAAAACAGAATAATTAATACCATAACATCTATGCAAATTTAAAACACCTGCATATAAACAACATACATATTTTACAAGAGCACATACTTTACACAGACATTTACAAAGAACATACATTAAATACATTAGGATTGCCCATGGAGAGGGGAAAGGAAATAAGAAAAGGAAATTTTGAAATGGAAATAAACAAATAAATACAGTGAGAAGCTCAACCTAGTACAGATCTACTATAATAAGCCGTGAACTAAGGAATATGAATAACTCAATCCTCTGAACTTGAGATCCCACAAAAGCACATGAGGAATATGAATTAAGCTCACATGTACTTGACAGTTGCCGGTATCTCTAGCATTTTCTCAAAGTGGTTAAAACCTGTTCCAAGATAACAATTTATAGAGTATGACTCCTGAGTATTTAATTCCATAAACTGTTGGCCAATTTTAATCCCTAGAATTGAAAATTCATCACAATAATGTAGAGCAATTTAAATGGGGAGAGGCAGTGTTCTTTTAAACCTATAAATTGGAATATTATAAATATACAAAAAAGTTCATCATAATATTGAAAGGAAAACTCATCTCTTCACATTAAAGGAACTTAAGCCAAATTTATCCTGAAATATCCTTAGCGATCAACTTTGCAGTATTGGTTTAAAAAAATCCTTGGGTCTGAGACTTGAGAGGAGCTAAGTCTCAAGAAACTTCTCTGTAATGACAGAGGGGAAAAACCAAGGGTTAGGAATTGGGCGTACTTCTGACAAGAGTATAGTCAATATCACTTACAAAGGCTATGAAATTAAACTGAGGCCATATGTACACATAGATGTACCCCAGCCTCCATATTTTTAAGTCTCTTAGAGGCTTACTACTTATTCCAATCATTCTGTCTAAACTGTCTTAACCGTAGATCATGTTATACATACTGAAAAAAAAAAAAATTTTTTTTTTTTTGAGACGGAGTCTTGCTCTTGTTGCCCAGGCTGGAGTGCGGTGGTGCGACCTCAGCTGACTGCAACCTCCGCCTCCCGGGTTTAAGCGATTCTCCTGCCTCAGCCTCCCAAGTAGCTGGGATTACAGGTGCTCACCACCACACCTGGCTGATTTTTTTTGTATTTTTGGTACAGACGGGATTTCACCATATTGCCCAGGCTGGTCTTGAACTCCTGACCTCAGGTGATCCACGCCTCAGCTGGGATTACAAGCATGAGCCACCGTGCCTGGCCTACTAAAAAAAAAAATTATTAACTACCAGAAGTTGGGAACTGTCTTTGAATTCCCCTAGAAGTGTCATACAGAGAGAACACACTGATGAATGAGAACACTCTGATGAACAGGGGCAGCCTAGAGCTGATGGAGCTATACAACTATTCCTGATGAATATCCTGAGAACCTACCAGGCTCACTAAGGTCAGTGGTATATCCATGAATATGTCTTAAACCCTCTTTTACCCAGTATGCCCTTCCCCACCCTAGTAACCACCCACTACCCTTCCCACCTTCTCTAGTCTCCCATCCCTACCTTCACTGCCTGGCAAACTTTTATTCTTTATTCAAACTCCCACTAAAATGTCATCTCATTCAGGAAGCCTGTCCTATCCATCCTCTTCCTTTAGAGACTTAACATATCCTTTCTTTGTTCTAACTCTGTACCTTATACTTGTTTCTACCATTCAATTTATCACGTATTGATATATCATAATATTTTTACATGTCTATCTACCTTATTAGACTATGAAATGGACTAAGACACTTACCTTCTAAGAGGGAATGATCTCTAACAGCTTCTGCAGCTAATACAGACTTTCCACAGCCTGCCATTCCATGTATGGTGACCCATCCTGGTTCACCCTTCAATTTGGAGAGCTTCTGCTGAATTGCATTCACCAGCTTCTTCCTTGTGACAAAAACAACTGGCCTCTGTGGTACTCCACCTTCACACAGGACTGTCCTTACTAAAATCCAAAACAAAACAAGCATGAATGAATAGAACTTTGGAATGATTACTGAAGTAATACCATAAAAAACAAAGAGCAAAGCTGAGGCTTAGCCTGAAAATTTCCAAGAGAAGTAAGAAAATGAGGCTAGCATATTAACTTCAATTTTCTGATTTCTCAGACCACAGAGAGCAAAATGGCAAACATATATCCTTCAAGATGACTAAAGAAAATGGAAGTTTCTATCTATATCTGCTTTACTCACCCTATTATTTCCTGACTTTTCAGTCTCTGTCATATTGAAGACTGGGAAGGCAAGTGTAAAAGGAAGAACATTTATGGAATACCTTTCAAGAACATGTATCTCTAAAGATTCTTATTTTTTCCTATAAACTCTATAAACACATAGAACTGGAAAATAAACAAGGGCCTATAAATTTTATTGTCTCTAAAAATTAGGGCAGACATATTATTATCTCAGCAATACAGTTCACTGGGCAAGAAGAAAATGTGAGAATTAACATGGATGCAAATAAGAAATATTTAAATTGAAAACATCACTACAATTTTTTTAACATGCGGTTTTCAGTGAACTGGTCACACTCTCTTCAGAAGATTACATCTACAGTAAGACAAACCCAAAGCAATTTTGATAGCAAAGTGATAGAAGGTATAATGGATACAAACCGTATGAAGTTATTCCACTAACTGAATCTTTACCACTGGAAGAAGAGACAACAGGAATGCCATCATGGAGAAGGGCAGCAAGATCTTTATATCCTTCATGTAGTAGAGCATTGTAGAATGATATGTAGGAATCATTATCTTTTTTAAGTATCATTTTAATTAGCATAGCTGCTCTTTGCTGTTGAGTGGGCTAAAAAAAATTAAGTAGTTTAGTATATAACAATGAATATGTATGCAACATAAATTAGTGGAGACCAGTGCAAGTTCTGAAATTCTAAACATTTTTAAGAAAGTGTGGACTGCTTCCGAGAGCTTTACCTCATTTCTTACTTTTTCCTCTTCTGATATTGTTAAAAATCCATCACTAATCATGTGATCCATGATGTAGGATGTCTTGATGTCCTTTTCCAGAGCTTCTCTATGTTGAAGCAAACAATTTCGAGCTTTTGCATCCATCTTCCCTCAAATCTTTCTCTCTCTGAGCTGTCAACCATGAGTTACAGCCAAAACACCAAAATATTTGTCAGGCCATTAAACATATGAAACGATACAAAATCTCATTAGTAAACAAGAAATGTAAAAAGAACAAAACTGATTGTTTTTCTTGGCAAAACTTTTTAAATGGACAAAACCCAATGCTTGGAAAGGTATGAGAAAATGGGCTGTCTTATGCACTAATTGGGGAAAGTAGAAAATGGATGCAATTTTTCTGGAAGGCAGTATAAGATACGGAAGTGTTTAAAACAAGCTTTCTCTCTAACCCAGAAATCCCACTTCTAAGGATTTACTTCAAGGAGACATTCAAACACATATGTGAAAATATCCACAGGGAGAACTAATCAGTTTCCATTCAGGTGTGGTAGTTCAAGCCTATAATCCCAGCACATTGGGAGCCTAGGGTAAAAAATAAAAAAAGAATTTATGGAGGATGTTTCAGTGATGAACACAACCTAAATGTCCATCATTTTGAATATAGATTTTAAAAATTAGGGTATGTATATAAAATGGAATATTATGCAGCCATTCAAAATTATAAGACACATATCTCTATGTATTGACATGGAAAGATGTTCATAACACTGCTGCTGAAAAAAAAAAAAAAAAAACAGAAACATGATCGCACATATAACATAAAATGTGGGGGCCAGGCGCGGTGGCTCATGCCTGTAATCCCAGCACTTTGGGAGGCCGAGGCTGGTAGATCATGAGGTCAGGAGATCAAGACCAGCCTGGCCAAGATGGTGAAACCCTGTCTCTACTAAAAATACAAAATTAGACGGGTGCAGTGGCAGGCGTCTGTAATCCCAGCTGGTCAGGAGGCTGAAGCAGGAGAACTGCTTCAACCAGGGCAGCAGAGGTTGCAGTGAGCCGAGATCATGCCACTGCACTCCAGCCTGGGCAACAGACTGAGACTCCGTCTCAAAAAAAAAAAAAAACAAAAAAAAAGTGTTGGTATCATATATACATAGATGTTTAGAAGTTTATTCATCAAAATGTTTGCGTTACTTCTGAGTAGCAAAATTTGGGATTTCTCCCCACCTTGTCTTAATTTTTTTTTTTTAGTAGAGACGAGGTTTCACCATGTTGACCAGGCTGGTCTCAAACTCCTGACCTCAGTTGATCCACCCACCACAGCCTCCCTAAGTGCTGGGACTACAGTTGTGAGCCCCACCATGCCCGGCCTCTACTGTCAATTTTTTTTAACACACATTATCATTTTTTACAATAAAATACTTCCTTTCTAAATTAAGATTATATAAAATAGGGATTACACTGAAGTCCTAATATTAAGAGACTTCTTGTTTTCCTTATCAAACATAAGAGTGAATAGAGCATTGTTACTATTGAGTATTAGTTCTCATTCAAGGAGGACGTCAGCTCTAGGTCTTCCTTTCTAAACACATTTCCCACAAAGCAACAGGAAATACTTTCTGATGTCGTTTCTCAGACCAAGAGGACATGAGGAAAGAACAATAGCCTTTATAGTAAAATACTTGACGTTTCTAGCAACTTTATTTCAAATATAATGCAAATTTTTCCATGGGCATAAACCCAGTTCACAATGTCTCCAAGTTTTCAAAACATTAACAGAACTCTATCCAATGTATAGAAAGAGTGTAAACGGGCTTATTAATTCATTTATTCAATACACATTTGTGCTCCTCTCTATATGTCAGACACCAAGACTACAGAAAAGATTGAGTCATCTCCCTGAAATAATTCACAGTCTAGTCAAAGAAGAAAAAGAGAGAGGGAGTAGGAATGTCAACGTCCAAAGTGCAAAAACAGAGCACAAGCAACTTGGAGCTCACAGAAGGGGGCAGTAATTATCAAACTTCAATGACTGTTTTTGAAGTCACCAAATGTAGCACTTGGAAAAATAGGGACGTAGGGTATTTGCCTATGCTTGTCAAGGCTTACAAAATGCCCGGTAGGGGCACGAAACTGATAAAAAGTTGATTGGAATTAAAACTGTCATTTTTTAAAATGTTAATAACGTTTTTGTCCTCTTAAACATAAAATGTTCCTCAATTTATAGTAATGAAATTCGATGTGAAAAAACAAGAATGAATGAATTTTTTAGGTTATGTCCAATAGCTAAGCAAATAGACACTCTGGCTTTCTGACACTAATTTCCAATTTCACCTAGTCCTGTTAAACTAAAATATGCAAATCTTAAACACGTTTTAAAACTGCACAAATAATCTGAACTAAGTCTCAAAACCTTTTGTAACCCACAACAAAATGAAAAGCCAAAACTCTTCCTAGATGTAAAACAGAAAACACAGCGTACGTTTATCCATGAAAACCCTAAGTTTACTACTTCCTCGTTAGAGAATTTCTCTTCCTGGTACAGGAGCAGGATGGTTACCAAATATACCATGTTCTCAAATTCTCAGTCCCTGAAACCAGCTACCGAGCCTCCAAAGAACCTGGCCCGGGGAGAAAAGCGAGGAGGTCAACTTACCCAAGCCTTTGCGCCTAGGTCTTACTGGGAAGGGCGGCACTGCCAGGACAAGACTGGGAGACTCCAGGCCGGTGGAGGGAAACGGCAACAGAGGTTTTCCACCGGGAATCAGGGGTGTGGGGCTCTGTCCCGTCACATACCCTGCGCCCCGGGGCAGGTCCGGGCCTCACAGGCACCTCCCCTGGATCTCCGCAGCCCCGGGGCGCACGAAGACCCCCAGGGACCTCCGAAGGGTGACGAGGTGGGCGTCCACCCACCGCAGTCTGACCCCACAGTCCCGGGGCGCCGCAGTGAGGCCTGGCCCACGGGCCGCCCTCCGGTGGAACCCACTCCTGGACACAAAGGGAGGAGGGCTCCCCGGCCTGTGGCGCCCTTCCCCCGACGGCGGCTGCACCCCGGGGGGAGCCCGGCGCTACTCCGGATGCCGCCGCGGCACCTCAAGTCTTCGCGGGTCGCCGACTGCCCAGACTCTCCACCTCCGGTTCTGTCCCTTGTGCCCGGGATAGAGCAATCACGTCCACTCGCTACCTCTTCTCCACCTCTGGACAGCTGAGCAATCAAATCCCGCCGGACCCACCCAGCCCGGACGGCGCGCGCCCGCTTATGCAAATAAACACACCCGAAGCCCCAAGGGGCGGCCGCCGGCGCCGCGCACTCCCGCCACGGCTCGTGCCCGCGCGCGTAGAAGTGCCCGCCTATCCCGCGGAGGGGGCTTGGCTTCGCCTCAGGGACTGGCCGCGTTCCCATCAAGGCCCGACTCGGGCGGGGGCGGCGCGCCCGACGTGGCGCGCGCGACCCCTTTGTCCCGCCCCACCTCCTCGGGTCCCGTCGGCCTGAGCGCGCCCGGGAGTTTGAATTTCTTCGGATTTGGAGCAATATCGCAGTGGAAGGCGCTGTGGGGTGAGGTTGCCGCGCACCTCTCCTAGGGGAACTTTGGAGCTGGTAGCTGAAAGACTCAGTGAAGCAACGAGGATGGCGGGGAGAGGGAAGGGGCTGGGCTCTGGGCGGTGCCAAGTCTGTGAAGGGGCGCGGTCACCGCCCAGGGTTCCCGCGATCGCCAAGGCGGCCACGTCCTGCTACCCCTGGTGAAGAAGCTGCCCGGGGCTTCAACTTCCTAGGGCCTCCAGACATGTCTGAGGTGAAGAGCCGGAAGAAGTCGGGGCCCAAGGGAGTCCCCGCTGCGGAGCCCGGGAAGCGGAGCGAGGGCGGGAAGACCCCCGAGGACCGGGGCGGCGGAGGCGGGGGCTGGGCAGACCCCCGAACGGGCCTGAGCCTGCTGTCGCTGGGGACGTGCCTGGGCCTGGCCTGGTAAGTGGACGCGAGGCTGCCCGGGCCGGCCTCCTGTGGGCCCCCTGCTGTTTGTTCTCCCACCCGGCTCAGCATCCCGCCGGACGTGATCCAACCCCCCAGAGCTGGGCCTTCTGTGCCTCTGTCTTGACCCCAAAGGAAGGAAACAGCCTAGCCTTGTTTTTCCCTTTCGCGCGTATCTTAGATCTCATTTTCCCCCGTACTGGTAGCATGCCTCTATCGCTCAGAGGGACTTGAGGCTAAAGTTTGGGAACGAGCCGCTTGTTAAGAGCTGCAGATTCGGCCACGCTTTCTGAAGCGCCCGCTTCACGTTAGAAACGTTCACGTTGTTATAAACCGTTACTTCCTGTCCACTGTGCCCCAGTTCGGGACACATCTGCCCCACCCTACTCGCCCCATAAATGCCTAATGAAAATATTTGCAACCTTGAAATAGATCATTATGTTGGGAGACCGAGGCAGGTGGATCACTTGAAGTCAGGAGTTCGAGACTAGCCTGACCAACATGGCGAAACGCCATCTCTACCAAAAATACGAATAATCAGCCAGGCGTGGTGGTGGGCGCCTGTAGTCCCAGTTCCTCTGGAGGCCGAGGCAGGAGAATCGCTTGAACCCGGGAGGCGGAGGTTGCAGTGAGCCAAGATCACACCACTGCACTCCAGCCTGGGCGACCGAGTGAGACTCCGTCTCAAAAAAAAAAAAAAAAAAGGAAAGAAAAAAAAAAGAAAAAGATCATTATGATCCCAAAGGAGCAAACGTTATAGTAGCAGAGCTTGGAGGAGTGCTCATATTTTGATCACCGTGCGTGCGTTATGAATTTAATTATTTTTATAATTTTATTAAGTTACAGATTGAACTTTAATATGGTAAAGCTACAAAACATAGCACTTGTGTTCACTTTAAACAGTTGCAGTTTTAAAACCAGGTAAATGGCAATATAATGGTGTCATTAGGAAAAATGAGTATTAGAAATAACCTTAAAACCAACTTGTAAGTTTTATTTTCCCAGTCTTCTTTTTTTTTTCTGGGGGTGAGGTGATAGCCCATTTATTTTAGTAAGATTGGTACCTTAATAGAATTTTTCTCCGTTTTTCATTCGTTTGTAAAGTTAGTTAGTAAGACTGTTGTTAATCTTCCAGAGTGATAGAATTTTAGAAGAGACCCTGAACATCTAAACATTTTTGATGCTATTACATGTGGAATTATACTTTACTGGTGACTCATCCCAAATAGTGTATTTTTCAGCGTTAAAAGATTTGTTACAGCTGGGTGCGGTGGCTCACACCTGTAATCCCAGCACTTTGGGAGGCTGAGGTGGGTGGATCACAAGGTCGGGAGTTCAAGACCAGCCTGGCCAACATGGTGAAACTCTATCACTACCAAAAATACAAAAATTAGCTGGGCCTGGTGGTGCACACCTGTAATCCCAGCTACTCGAAGGTTGAGGCAGGAGAATCGCCTGAACCTGGGAGGTGGAGGTTACAGTGAGCCAAGATCCACCACTACACTCCAGCCTGGGTAACAGAGCGAGACTTTGCCTAAAGAAATAACATTTTTTGTTTTGGGAAAGTTAGTTACTATTCTGGGATAAGCTTTAGTAGAAAACTAAACTTTATGGGAATAAAATTACCCTCACATCAGGAATTTGCAGTTAGTGTATTACATTGTAATGAATGTAATACATTCATTAGGAAGATTTAATTTGAACTATGTTTGCAAAATGTTAAAACAATGCTATATCAAAAATAATTTTGGGGGCCGGGCGCAGTGGTTCATGCCTATAATCCCAACACTTTGGGAGACTGAGGCAAGAGAATTGCTTGAGGCCAGGAGTTTGAAACCAGCCTGGGAAACATAGTGAAACCGTGGCTAAACATTAGCCAAGTGTGGTGGTATGCGCCTGTAGTCCCAACTACTTGGGAGGCTGAGGTGAGAAGATAGCTTGAGTCTGGGAAGTCGAGGCTGCAGTAACCCATGATTATACCATTGTGCTCCAGCCTGAGAGACAGAGCAAGACCCTGTCTCTCTAAAATATATGTATTATATGTATTTTTATGGGCAGATTCTATAATTATTATTTAAATGGTTGCCTTTTAGTTGCTCTTATTAAATCTTTTGCTGCAAAAATTGAAGCATATGTACTTTGGTCGCTGTTTATGGCAAAACATTTATTCATAGTAAATTTCGAAATAAAAATGTATCCCCATAAGACATTTGTAAACATTTTCCAAATAAAAAGCAAGTATTTGGCATCTTAAAATACTTAAAAGCTCACTAGAATTTTGACAAAGCCATTGAGATCTTTACCACTATAAAACACATAATTCAGCATCTAAAAGTAGGTCCATCAAATCTTTATTAAATGCTTTCTGTACTGACACGGCCCTGGTGGTTAAAATACAAGTGCATATGTGTGCCTGTCTGTGTATTCTTAAATACTGCTTACTCTCAGTCTTCATCTTATTAAGTTGGAGGGAAAAAATCTGAACCCTTCCACTGCCCAAGGAGGATTTCAAGGAATTGTACTATATCATTGTCTTCAGACCATTTCCTATTTGGAAAGAAAAGAGAAATAAAACATAAGAAACTTAAAAGTGTGTGCTTTAATATCTTCTCTCTGCTAAAAAAAGGCCTGATAGGCCAGGCGCGGTGGCTCCCACCTGTAATCCCAGCACTTTTGGAGGCCGAGGTGGGCGGATCTCTTGAGCTTAGGAGTTCAAGACCAGCCTGGGCAACATGGTGAAACCCTGTCTCTACAAAAAAATACAAAAAAATTAGCCAGGCATGGTGTCGCATGCCTGTAGTCCCAGCTACTTGCGGGGCTGAGGTGGGAGGATCGCTTGAACCCTGGAATTTGAGGTTTTAGTGAGCTTTGATCGCACTACTGCACTCAGCCTGGGTGACAAAGTGAGACCCTGCAAAGAAAACAAAAAAAAAGGCCTGATATATCCTATGTCATCTTGACAATAAACACTGGAGATAAGTTGCCCAAACCTGTATGGCTTGAGTGTCAGTTTGCATACCTCTCTTCTAAATTCTGATGGAAAATTTTCAGATAAGAGAATTGAGGTGATTCTACTTTCAGAAAGTTAAAAAGTTGTTAAATTACTAAACAAGACACAATCTGTCACGCATGCTTATTTAATTACATAGAAATTTAATCAGCTGGAAATTCCATTGTGAAAATTTTGTTTCTTAAGGAAATTTCAATAGCTTTTTTAATTGCTTTTTTGTTGTTTTTTTGTTTTGTTTTAAGAGATGGAGTTTCGCTCTTGTTGCCCAGGCTGGAGTACAGTGGTGCAATCTCGGCTCACCACAACCTCCGCAAGCGATTCTCCTGCCTCAGCCTCCCGAGTAGCTGGGATTACAGGTGTGCGCCACCACACCCAGCTAATTTTGTATTTTTAGTAGCGACAGGGTTTGTCCATTGGTCAAGCTGGTCTCGAACTCCCAACCTCAGGTGATCCGACTGCCTCAGCCTCCCAAAGTGCTGGGATTACAGGCGTGAGCCACCATGCCTGGCCTAAATTGCTTTTATAAAAGTTTTTTATAGTAGCTGTTATGTACAAAAAGTCAAAAGCGCTTAAAACAAGTTGTATAATTATTTTTTTTTTTACTATCCAATATAATTTTGTCTATAAATCATACTGGAAAACCTTGGCTAACTCCAACTTTTTTCTTTGTGTTAGTAGAGTTTTATCTAAAAGACCAGGGTATACTTTAGATGACCTGCTTCTTAAAAATGGAATATGGTCAAGGTTTTCTTGAAAACTAGGTATTGTGCTAAAACTGAGGCTATAGATGATATGAAACATAGGGCTAAATGGGTACTGACCCTAATAGTGGCCCTGGAACTTCTTTCCTTGCAGAAGGTCCATAACAACAGCTTCCTTTGGTTATTTGCCTCTTTTTCATTATTAAGCTGAAATAGAGCCAGAGGAAACCCTGAATTTATAAGCCCTCAATCAGCTGTCTGCCACCGTTTCACATTCCTAAAGGAGCTATATAGAGGCAACATACACCGTTAATTACCACCATGCACTGTAGGGAAGTGTAAACCATTCATTATCACAGGACCCTAGATAGATCTGTATGAGATCTCTATAGACTGCAATGGCTTATGAAGGAGTCAGGAAGATTCTTTTTGTAAGGCCTACACTAAAAGTAGCCTGGGTCCCTTTCTCCTATATCTAACTCTTCCACAAAAGGCCATATAATATATGATATGATATGATATGATAGAAGAGGCCCAAAAACAAGAGTTATTTTTCTTTAGTGATTTATAAGTGGTCTAATCCATTTATTCCATCCTTCATTTGCCATAAACACAACCCAGTTTATAGTGTTCAAAGGGGGACAGGCCTGGGGCTTCTATCAAGTACAAGTGGTCGGGAACCCTGCTTCCGCTATACAATCATAGGCATGTAGGAAGGATGGAAGAGTAGCTGCACAAAGTAGTCCAGAAGAAAGGTAGCTAGTCTTGGTGGGCACCTGTAATCCCAGCTGGCTGGGAGGCTGAGGCAGAAGAATCACTTGAACCCGGGAGGCGGAAGTTGCAATGAGCCGAGATCACACCACTGCACCTCAGCCTGGGCAACAGAGTAAGACTCCATCTCCAAAAAAAGAAAAGAAAGGGGCCACAGTTCTTAAAGGAAATAGCTGATGTGCTATGCTCTATTGTTCCAGGAGCTTTTATAAATAGCAATAACTATTTAATGTCTACAAAAACTCGGCCGGGTGTGGTGGCTCACACTTATAATCCCAGCACTTTAGGAGGCCGAGGCAAGAGGATCGCTTGAGCCCAGGGAGTTTGACCTGCAGTGAACTATGGTTGCGTCACTGTAGACCTCTTCGTCTTCAGCTACCTCAAAAAACAAACAAAAAAAATAGCCAGATCTTTTGTTTGTTTGTTTGTTTGTTTTAGCCAGTGGTGGTAGTGTACCTGTGGTCCTAGCTACTTGCTGCTTGAGAGACTGAGGTGGGAGAATCACTTGAACCCAGGAGTTCAAGGCTGCAGTAAGCTTTGATGAGGCTACAGTACTCCAGCCTGGGTAACAGAATGAGACCCTGTCGAAAAACAAACTACAACCCTATAAAGTATTGGCTGGGTGCTATGGCTCACACCTATAATCCCAACAGTTTGAGAGGCCAACACAGGAGGATCACTTGAGCCCAGGAGTTCAAGACAAGACCGGGCAACATGGGAAGACCCCCATCTCTATAAAAAATTTAAAAATTAGCCAGGCATTGTGGCACATGCCTGTGTTCCCAGCTACTCAGGAGGCTGAGGGGGTAGGTTGGATTGGGCCTGCGAGGCTGCAGTGAGCCATGATCACACCACTGCACTCCAGCCTGGGAAAGAGAGCAAGATCTTGTCTTTAAAAAATAAAATTAAAATAAGGTATTATCCCCACTTCACAGATGAGGAGACATCAAAGTTATTTAACTTGCCCAAAGTGATTATACATCTTAGTAAATGCCAGAGCTAAGGCAGTCCAGTCACCCACCTAATCAGTATGATTCGTTGCCTCCCTTTGATATTAATACCCAACAAAAGGCCCACATCCTAGAAATAGAAATCCCTGGATCCAGAATTATAATTATTTTCTTCCTTCTACTAGAAGGTATACCCTTTAGCAGACCCTAATTGCCTGTTTTTTACACTCATCTAAATGGGAAGACTGGGAACTGCTCTTATTAGAATATGCCCCTGACTCATAAAAAGAAATGAAGCACCTTACGCCCTAACATGGATGCCAGTTTGAAAGCTTAGTTTTTCAGAACTGAAGCAGCTTTCTCAGCATATTTTCTTGACTTCTAGAAAATCAGTCATCTAGGCCGGGTGCGGTGGCTCACACCTGTAATCACTTGAACCTGGAAGTGCAGGTTGCAGTGAGCCAAGATCATGCCACTGCACTCCAGCCTAGGCAGCGGAGCGAGACCCTGTCTCAAAAAAAAAAAAGAAAGAAAAAAAAATCAATCATCTTCTTTAATGTTAAATGAATTAATATTTATTATCAAGTACTTAGAATAGTGTCTAGCACATATAAGTGAAAAATAAAATACATTTTAACATAGCACAGCACACACCACTTCGTTTTTTTCTTCACTGGTGCTGAGTCAGCTTTGTACTTTTTTCTTATATGCACTGTTCACATGTATCAAGGATGAATTTTTTTTATTTTAGTAAGAGGCTAATCATCAAAAAAACTAATTATCAGAGACGATATTTCCACTAACATGACACAGATTTTGTTTAAAGCTTGAATTTGAAAAGAAGTTCTGAGAAAGTCCTTTAATATATTTTTGTAATGAATCAACCTTCATACAAAAGTCTCTTTTATAATAATGATTTCATTCTGAATAAGCTCGCTAATATGTAGTATAGATCTATGGTGGAGTATTGGATAATAAAACCAGTCCCTGAAATTAACTGTATTTCTTTTTTTACTTCTTTTTGTTTTCTTTTTTTTCTGGCAGGGAGGGACAGGAAGGCGTGAGGAGGGCCACTCTTATTTCTTTAGGGTGGTCTCTTTCTTAATAGGTTCTCTATCTGCTGGTCTCAAATATCCTATAGTCTGGGGGGGGGGGGGGGAGGGACTCTTAAAAGCCAGAAATGAAACAGCCAATGACAAAAGAATTATGTTCAGCCATCTTTGAGAATTAGGATAATAGTGTTTTCTAATAACCAGAAGCTTTAAAGGTTGCTATTAATTTAAACACAGGAGAAAAGTCCATCTGTGCTAATAATGTAACCTGGGATCCTGTAGAATAGAAATTAGCCAGCATCATCAAAAGAAATGTATTTCCTCCAGTATTGTAAACATTTGTCTAATTTAGCTTTGGACAATTTTGTAGCTACAGTTAGCCTAATGATGCCATTTATGAACTCAAAGCATTACCACTTTTGCAAGGATGCACAAAGTTCATATAACTGCACTTACTCGGAAAAGTCTTTCACTTCTCCATTAAGCCTTGGGATCTTTAAATGATTGCCTTTCAATGGAAATAAATTTCACAAAACACAGTCGGTCAGTATAGTTCTAAGTTTGACTATGCACTTAGACTACCCGAGAAGCTGTTGAGTTTCCAACATCTAAGCCACATCCCAAGCCAATTAAATCAGAATCTTCCTGAGACCCACGCATCAGATTTGTTAAAGCTGCCAGGTGATTGCAGTATGTAGCAAAGCTTTTGAACAACTTGTCTCAGGACTGTGATTTAGGCACTGTTCTCCAATTCATATCCATTTAAATCCAAATTTCAAAGGAGAATTATACTCAATTCTGTTAAGAACAACACAATTATTGTTCTTCTCATGGTTCTGCTCCATTGCATTTTGATGACTCAATGTGCAAAGAATTTCAACTGTTTTTTTTTTCTGAGCCTGAAGAATTGAGTTAAAGTAGACAAAATGGTATTAGATACAAGACAATTCTTTTGTGCTTGCTCATTTCAAATCCTGTATAAACAGATGTTGATTTGTTGTTTTGAAGATTGAGGTAGCTTTTTGGGCTTCCACTTGTGATGAAAAATAAACTCCAATTTTAGAGTGACATCTCAAGTACACCTATACGAATCACATATCATTGAGTATAACCAATTGTACAGTTTATACACTTTGCACTGATTGTGATCTGTTGTCACTTTGACAATGGCTTTTTTTCTGTTTTCATACCTCTTTTCACACCTCCTGCTATTTTGCAACTTCTAATTACTGTCACTTCTCTCTTCTACTGCACTGCTTTTCATCAATCTACTCTTCTACATTTCAGTTTTAAAATACTTTTTTATAGATAACTCTTGTTTCTCCTACATTTCAGCATAAAAACACCTGTTTTCTAGATATTACCCAAGTATGGCCTTGTGAAAAACAGTAGAGATCAAAGATCTTGTTCTAAATTTTTCACTGTGTCTTCCTCTAAAATATTTCTTGTGCATGCATCTGTTACAGATATCACACCGTCTTATTTGTTGGGCTGTGAACTGTGAACAAGGGGAGTGCTTTACTCATCTTTGTATGAGTTAAACCAGTACCTACCTCATGAAAATCTGTCAAAATAAACTGATAAAAGCTCCATCTAGGCCGGGCATGTTGGCCCACACTTGTAATCCCAGCGCTTTGGGAGGCTGGGGTGGGAGGATCACTTGAGGCCAGGAATTCAAGACCACCTTGGGGCTAGGCATGGTGGCTCATGCCTGTAATCCTAGCACTTTGGGAGGCCAAGGCGGGCGGATCACTTTAGGTCAGGAGTTCAAAACCAGCCTGGCCAACATGGCAAAACCCCGTCTCTACTAAAAATATAAAAAAATTAGCGGGACATGTTGGCAGGCGCCTTTAATCCCAGCTATTTGGGAGGCTGAGGAGGAGAATCTCCTGAACCCAGGAGGTGAAGGTTGCAGTGAGCCAAGATCGCGCCATTGCACTCCAGCCTGGGCAACAAGAGTGAAACTCCATTAAAAAAAAAAAAAGCTAAAGACTACCTTGGGCAACATACCAAGATGGTGTCTCTACAAAGAAAAAATAAATTAACCAGCTTACAGTCCTAGCTACTTGGGAGGTTGAAGTAGGATGATCACTTGAGCCCAGGAGTTCAAGGCTACAGTGAGCTATGATTGTGATACTGCATTCCAGCCTGGGTGACAGACTAATACCCAGTGTGGAAAGAAAAAAAAAAAAAAAAAACTACAGCTACCCATACCAGAATTTATGTTGTTCTTAACAGAATTGGGTATAATTCTCCTTTGAAATTTGGATTTAAATGGATATGAATTGGAGAATAGTGATTTTTCTTTTCTTTTCCAGGTTTGTATTTCAGCAGTCGGAAAAATTTGCAAAGGTGGAAAACCAATACCAGTTACTGAAACTAGAAACCAATGAATTTCAACAACTTCAAAGTAAAATCAGTTTAATTTCAGAAAAGGTAATCATTAATTGGCTTATCTGGGACAGTGTTTCCCATTTTACTACCCCACTATCATTTCTCTATCCCAGCTCGGAACTTCTTTCTTCCTGCCTTTTAGACCATTACTATTTTAACTCTCACTGATCTTCCTACCTCTTGACATTCTCCCTCGGAGATATTTTGACTCAGATTGCATTTTGAAGGACAAGGACTTTTTAATATGACAATTTCTAGTATTGAAAAAGACCAATTTGTTCATGTTAGCATGATGCTAATTTTCTACTTAAGTGTCACGTATCTAGAGCATTGAAAATATGGTTGATCATGTCTACAGCCATACCACCCTGAACGCGCTCAATCTCATCTGAAAATATGGTTGATCTTTGGACATAAAATTAGAATATGAATAACACTTATTGGGAAAAGATCTATATTTTTTTTCCTTACTTTCTGCTTTTTAAGGATATATGTATATGCATTTAAGAATGGCTAGCCTAAGCTGGGAGCAGTGGCTCATGCCTATAATCCCAGCACTGTGGGAGGCTGAGGCAGGCAAATCGCTTGAGGTCAGGAGTTAAGAGACCAGCCTGGCCAACATGGTGAAAACCCATCTCTACTAAAAATACAAAAGTTAGCCAGGTATAGTGCACATGCCTGTAATCCCAGCTACTCGGGAGGCTGAGACAGGAGAATCTCTTGAACCCATGAGGTGGAGGTTGCAGAGAGCCGAGATTGCACCACTGCACTGTAGCCTGGGCTACAGAGTGAGGATCCGTCACCAAAAAAAAAAAAAAAAAAAAAAAAGTTAAAAAAAAGAATGGCTAGCCTAAAAGTAAGTATTTGTCCTGTAACCAAATAAGAATTCCAGTGAAAATTAAAATAATACCATGTCTATATTGTGTTTCTTCAAGTTGCTGATTTCTACTAGATGCATTATTACTATGATTCTTAGAAATGTGAGGCAAATAAACATTTTTGTAACTCCCACACCTCTCAAGAAAAAGTTAGCTGTGATCAATAAGGCATCATGTGGGACTTTTCTGGGTACCAGGGACCAAGCTATCATTGGGAAATATGGCTTGTTCATTTATTCATTCACTAAACCTTTGCTCATGTCACAAGCAATGCTTGGCACCAGGGTGGGTAAGGATGTTATAAAAATAGAGATGAAATGGAACATCTAAGTCTCTGCAGCCCCATGCACAGGATAAGCATATAATCCCCCAGAAGAGAAAAGCCATGGAGGAAAATTAAATATCCTTCACACATGCCAGGGGATTCCATGGATGCTGAGACTAAGGGATTTGGGGAAGGAGCTGCAAAGGAGTTGGCATTTTCACATAGGGCTCAAATTGGAATCTGAGCCAGGCGTGGTGGCTCATGCCTGTAATCCCAGCACTTTGGGAAGCCAAGGCAGGCGCATCACCTTGAGGTCAGGAGTTTGAGACCAGACTGGCCAACATGGTGAAACCCTGTCTCTACTAAAAATACAAAACTATTAGCTGGGCATAGTGATTCATGCCTGTAATCCCAGCTACTTGGGAGGCTGATGCATGAGAATTGCTTGAACCGGGGAGGCAGAGGTTTCAGTGAGCTGAGATCACACCACTGCACTCCAGCCTGGCCAACAGAGTAAGACTCTGTCTCAAAAATAAAATAAAATAAAATAAAATTGGAATCTGGTTGTAGTTGTTGGGGGAACTCTAACATACCGTTAGAAGAAATCCCAGGGGCAAGAAACTTCATATATATTTTTTTTTTTTTATTTTTTTGAGATAGGGTCTCCCCCTGTCATCCAGCTCTCACTCTGTCATCCAGGCTGGAGTACAGCCTTGGAATAACAGCTCACTGCAGCTTCAACCTCCCAGGCTCAAGCACTCCTCCCAACTCAGCCTCCCAAGTAACTGGGACTAACAGGCATGCTACTGCACCCAGCTAATTTTTTTTTCTTTAATTTTTTGGAGAGACGGGGTCTTGCTACATGCCCAGGCTGGTATCAAACTCCTGGGCTTAAATTACCCTTCTGCCTCTGCCTCCCAAAGAATTGATATTACAAATGTGAGCCACTTTGCCTTGCCAAAACTTCACATATTTAATTAAAAGCTATTGAAAGCCAGGCATGGTGACTCACACCTGTAATCTCAGCACACTGGGAGGCCAAGGTGGGCAGATCACGAGGTCAGGAGTTTGAGATCAGCCTGGCCAACATGGTGAAACCCCACCTCTACTAAAAATACAAAAATTAGCTGGGCATGGTGGCAGGCGCCTGTAATCCCAGCTACTTGGGAGGCTAAGGCAGGAGAATCGCTTTAACCTGGGAGGTGGAGGTTGCAGTGCCATTGCACTCCAGCCTGGACAACAGAGTGAGACTCTGTCTCAATAAATAAATAAATAAATATAAATAAAGGCTATTGAAAACTTATTTTGAACAGAGATTTCTCTTTTTTTGGGGGGGGGGGTTGGTACTGTGTTTCACTTTTCTCACCCAGGCTGGAATACAATGGCTCAATTTTGTCTCACTGCAACCTCTGCCCAGGCTGCAGTGCAGTGGCGCAATCTCGGCTTACTGTAACCTCTGCCTCCCCAATGTAAGTGATTCTCCTGCCTCAGCCTCCCGAGTAGCTGGTACTACAGGTGCATACCACCATGCCCAGCTAATTTTTATATTTTTAGTAGAGATGGGGTTTCACCATGTTGGCCAGACTGGGCACGGTGGCTCACACCTGTAATCCCAGCACTTTGGGGGGGCCGAGGCGGGTGGATCACCTGAGGTCAGGAGTTCAAGACCAACCTGACCAACATGGTGAAACCCCATCTCTACTAAAAACACAAAAATTAGCCAGGCATGGTAGCACATGCCTGTAGTCCCAGCTACTCAGGAGACTGAGGCAGGAGAATCGCTTACACTAGGGAGGCAGAGGTTACAGTAAACTGAGATTGCGCCACTACACTCCAGCCTGGGCAACAAAGCGAGACTCCATCTCAAAAAAAAAAAAAGCTTTTGAAGCAGGTTTTTAAAATATTATAGAATCTAAAAAATCCAAAAAATATTCAGTCTTGGCCTGGCGTGGTGGCTCACGCCTGTAATCCCAGCACTTTGCGAGGCCAAGGCAGGTGGATCACCTGAGGTCAGGAGTTCAAGACCAGCCTGACCAACGTGGAAAAACCCCATCTCTACTAAAAATACAAAAAATTAGCTGGGTGTGGTGGCGCATGCCTGTAATCCCAGCTACCCGGGAGGCTGAGGTAGGAGAATCGCTTGAACCCGCAAGGTGGAGGTTGTGGTGAGCCGAGATCGCGCCATTGCACTCCAGCCTGGGCAACAAGAGTGAAACTCTGTCTCAAAAAAAAAGAAATATTCAGTCTTTTCATAGCTTTTTCTCCCATTCTGCCCTGGGAGTAATTTAATAAGAGGTCCCTTTTCACAAAGGTGGCCCTAAAGGACAGCATAACACAGGAGGGGAAAGCAGCTAGACGTGGACACTCATCACAAATGTGTGACCTTGGACAAATCACTATAACTTATCTTGGTCTCTATTTCATCATTTATTAAGTGAGAAATAATAAGATTTTTATAAAGATCAGGTGAGATATACAGTAATTAAGTGAGAAATAATAAGGTTTTTATAAAGATCAGATACAGTAAGTCCTCAACAGTGTCAATAGGTTCCTGGAAACTACGATTTTAAGTGAAGTGTATAATGAAACCAATTTTTTTCTCATCTACGTTGTAATGAAAGGACATTAAAACAACGTTGCTGGAGGAGCTGCTCTGAATAGTTCCACTTAAAGTCAGTTTCCAAGAACCTACCAATGACGTTAAGTGAGGACTTACTTTATGTACAAATTCTTTGAAAACAATCAAGCCCTAATAAAGTACTAGCTCTTTTTCTTTTTCTTTTTCTTTTTTTTTTTTTTTTTTTTTTTTTGAGACAGAGTTTTGTTCTTATTGTCCAGGCTGGAGTGCAGTGGCGAGATCTGGCTCACTGCAACCTCCGCCTCCTGGGTTCAAGCAATTCTCCTGCCTCAGCCTCCCAAGTAGCTGGGATTACAGGCATGCGCCACCATACCTGGCTAATTTTTTGTATTTTTGGTAGAGATGGGGTTTCACCATGTTAGCCAGGATGGTCTCGATCTCCCAACCTCAGGTGATCCTCCCACCTCAGCCTCCCAAAGTGCTGGGATTGCAGCGTGAGCCACCACACCCAGCCCTACTAGCTCTTTCTTTAAGAAAAAATGAGGTCCGGTGTGGTGGCTCATGCCTGTAATGTCAGCACTTTGGGAAGCTAAGGTGGGAGCATCACTTGAGCCCGGCAGTTTGAGACCAGGCCAGGCAACATGGTGAGACCCCATCTCTACAAAAAAAAATATTTTAATAAATAAAAATGAAAAACGATTAGAATATGTTGGCGCCCATAAATGCTAGCTACTGTGGCATACTAGTCACTACATATTTGCAGATTAAATCTATAACATCTTGAACTTACTTGGGGTGTACTGCCTTCAGATTACAGTGAGGCTCTGGGCCGGGCGCGGTGGCTCAAGCCTGTAATCCCAGCACTTTGGGAGGCCGAGACGGGCGGATCACGAGGTCAGGCGATCAAGACCATCCTGGCTAACACGATGAAACCCCGTCTCTACTAAAAGATACAAAAAACTAGCCGGGCGTGGTGGCGGACGCCTGTAGTCCCAGCTACTCCGGAGGCTGAGGCAGGAGAATGGCGTGAACCCGGGAGGCGGAGCTTGCAGTGAGCCGAGATCGGGCCACTGCAATCCAGCCTGGGCGACAGAGCGAGACTCCGTCTCAAAAAAAAAAAAAACAGATTACAGTGAGGCTCTGATGAACCTCCTCAACAGGACATTACCTTAGGTAAGGATAAGCTTGCCTCTTCAAAATACTGCTAATAAAACAACTAAACCTAAATATGTTAATCGTTAGTATTTCTCATGATTGATTTTAAATGGAACTTGTATTATGGCTGTATGTGTACATTTAAAAGAAGTTTTTATTTCTTTGGTTTTTTTGTTTTGTTTTGAGAGTGTGTGTGTGTGTGTGTGTGTGTGTGTGTGTGTGTTTGAGACAGGGTCTTGCTCGGTCACCCAGGATGGAATGCAGTGGCATGATCATAGCTCACTGCAACCCTGAACTCTTGGGCTCAAGGAATCCTCCCACCTCAGCCTCCCAAGTAGCTGGGACTCCAGGCGCACACCACCATGCCCAACTAATTTTTGTATGTGTGTGTAGAGACAGGGTCTTGCTTTGTGCCCAGGCTGATCTCGAACTCCTGGGCTCAAGCAGTCCTTCTGCCTTGGCTTCCCAACATGTTGGGATTAAGGCGTAAGCCACCATGCCCAACCCTTAAAATAAATTTTAAACAACATTTCAGAGTGGTGTTAGTCATTCTTCTTATATACTCTTTAGGTCTTGATTGGGGTGGACTAGAAGGCTTAGGGTCATTTTTCTTAAACATCAACAAACGTATTATTTGTACTCTGAGATGTAGGGATTACACAAAGGTATAAGACATGGTCTCTTCTATGAAATTTAGAAACTTTCACATCTGCACCCTGCTAATTCATCAGTCTGTTAATGAGTCCAATTTCGGAGTCACTTCCAGGCCTTTCTGCACCGCCCTTCTAACTTTTTATCTCTCCTCAAAGCATCCATTGCCCCCCAATGCTAATTCTTTTGTGGCACTACTTATAATCTATTGTGATTTTTTTGGTTGCTAGTTTAGCTCCCTTACTCCTCTTTAGAGCAAACACTGCATCTTTTATCTCCATTTCTCTAGAACCTGATAATGGAACTACCTCACACAGGGTACTCGGTAGATGTTGTTGGGACTCTAGAATATATGATGCGGAAGATCCAAACACTGTCTCCCAATCAAATTGTGAAATCAAGGACTATGCTGTATTTGTCTCCACTGTCTCACACAAGGCTGGCACAGAGTGAACCCTCAAAATTTGTGAATTGTATGTGCTAAGTGGCAAATATGTGGCAAATGCATATGTAATAGGTACTACAGGAATTCAGGTTGTCAGGGCTAGAGCTGTGGAAGAAATGCTGCACCGAGGAGCTGAGATCCGGTCTGAGCCTTGAAGTAAGGACAACGTAACTAAATAAAGAGGAGAGGAGGATAGCACAGGGAGAGGTTAGAGAATTTGAGACTTTATCCTGGAAGTATTAGGGAACATCAAAGGTTTTGTAACAGTGTACCATAATAGGCATACCAGTTTTTAAGAGCTTACTCTAGTAGTAGTGTGTAGGCTAATTTAGAGAGCAAGCAACTGGAAGCAGATATTAGATATTACTTTTTCTAAAATACTTTCCTTCATCACTGAAGTCTAGGTTGGGTCTCCACCAGAGTGCTTCCACAGCTCTTCCCCTGTCATAGTGCATATACACTTGTCTTTCTCGTCAATTAAACAAAGCTGCTTAAGGGCAGAACTGTATCTTGTTCAGTATTATGTCTTCAGCGTAATGCTGCAAGCACATGATAAATTAATGATCATTTCTAGGCCTTCCTGTAGTCTCTAAAGCTGTTATCTAAGTGTAGACTAAAAGAGGTCTATGACTTGGCCTTCTATATTCCAGACACAGATTAGGAGGTGCCAGAGGCTTAGCATAATTTACAAATACTTAAAACACCTTACCATTCAATTTGACTTGTCTCACTAAACTGTTTTTTGATTCATTTTGCCTTTGTATCTGTAAGACCTGATTCTAGTACTTTCTCTGCAAGAGGTTGGTCAAAAATTTTTTTTCAGCAGAAACCCTTCCAGAATTACAGGATTTAGGAAAGATATCAAATTTTATACAAAGTTATAGTTTCTAAAAAGCCAAATAACATCTAAGTTACTTACCATTGGAGTTAAAAAGAGGAAATTGTGATCTATTTCAGGCCCTTTAACATTACTTTTCTCTTGAATATGCTTCCATAGAAGTGCTGAAATATCTAGGATTATGTGTTCAGGTGTATTTTTTTTTTTTAACAGTGCTGGCCAGGCGCAGCGGCTCTCGCCTGTAAATCTAGTACTTTGGGAGGCCGAGGCAGGCAGATCACTAGAGGTCAACAGTTCGAGACCAGCCTGACCAACATGGTGAAACCCCATCTGTACAAAAAAATAACAAAAATTAGCTAGGCATGGTGGCGCGTACCTGTAATCCCAGCTACTCGGGGAAGCTGAAGCAAGAGAATACCTTGAACCTAGGAGGCGGAGGTTACAGTGAGCTGAGATGGTTCCACTGCACTCCAGCCTGGGTGACAGGCTGTCTCAAATAAATAAATAAATAAATAAAACACAGGGCTAACATATTTGTGAAAACTATTAACATAATAAATGTCTTTGTCAGCATGATTCTGATATATTTGGATATTTTAGACATCTTCAGAATTTTAACATGGCATGTGTTATGCTCCTGATTGTTAAAGTGTGTTTCTCTAATATGAAAATTATTAAGTAGCCTTGGGAATTGTTTTGTGTTATAAATGCAGCTTGAGTCTACTGAAAGCATCCTTCAGGAAGCTACATCTTCCATGTCTTTGATGACCCAGTTTGAGCAGGAAGTATCCAACCTCCAAGATACCATGCATGGCATTCAAAATAATGAAGAGGTGCTCACTCAAAGGATGCAAAGCCTTAATGAGAAATTTCAGAATATTACAGATTTTTGGAAGAAAAGCCTAGAAGAAATAAACATTAATACAGACATTTTCAAATCAGAAGCAAAACATGCACATTCTCAAGTAACTGTCCAAATTAACTCGGCTGAGCAGGAAATAAAATTGCTCACTGAACGGCTAAAAGATTTGGAAGATAGCACACTAAGAAATATTAGAACAGTAAAAAGACAAGAAGAAGAAGATCTCCTGCGAGTAGAGGAACAGCTAGGCTCTGATACAAAGGCAGTTGAAAAGTTAGAAGAGGAACAGCATGCCCTCTTTGCCAGAGATGAAGATCTAACTAATAAACTTTCCGACTACGAACCCAAAGTTGAAGAATGCAAGACACATTTGCCAACAATTGAAAGTGCTGTTCGCTCTGTTCTCAGAGTCTCTCAGGATCTGATAGGAACAGAAAAGAAAATGGAAGACTTGACTATGCAGATGTTTAATATGGAAGATGATATGCTGAAAGCAGTGTCTGAAATAATGGAGATGCAGAAAACCCTTGAAGGAATTCAGTATGATAATCGCATATTAAAGATGCAAAATGAACTGGATGTTCTAAAAGAAAAAGTTCATGATTTTATAGTATACTCAATGCATACTACAGGAGAAAAGGAAACTGTGAAAGAATATAATATAGAAAATAAAGGAATTGGTGGTGATTTTTAAATTCATGACATTTATTCTGATGAACCATATCATTATACATAAATTGATTAGTCCATTGATTTTGAGTTACTTTGATATGCCTCATCTTATCCTACATTATTGGAAAATAAATGAGATGTCCACACAAATGGATTATCCACATAAAGCTTTTTAAGCACTGAAACTTATTTCATTTTAACCATTTTAAATAGAAATAGTTCTTTAAAAATGTTTCTCTACTTTTAAAACAAGATACTTAATACTTTTAATGTTTTTAAAGCATTAGTGGATATCATTATTAATTTCACCTATTATATTGGACCCACATATATTGATGTCTCCAGGGGCTAATGAAGAGTATTTACTGCTTCACTAAATGACCCCAATTTGCCATTTTTCAAACCTATGTCTCATACCTTTTCTGTCACCTAATCTTAATGTCAGGTTGGTTGGTAATGTGCCTGCCTCAGCCAGTTCTTCACTTTCTTACATAATTCACTGCAGGTTAAGAATCCATACAACCAAGTTCATGGGAGTTTTGTGTAAAATAAAAGATAACATGCGTGAGGGAGAGTCTGGTGCCTTTGCTATGAATTAATATGCACTTTCTGAAAAACTATGAAGCCTGGGAAACATTTTAGTTTTTGTTAAGGTTCTAAACTGTGTTATGGATACTTGTAAGACTTTTAAAATCAGAGTAAGTATGTTCTTACCTAAGGCCTTTCTTAGGAATTATGTGTATATACATCTTTGAAATATCTTTATATACCTGGGTTTTAAGTTCCAACTGTGTTAGACATGAGTTTGCTAGATCCATGATCTCTAGATGATTTACTTAAAAATAAATAGTCCAGGCGCAGTGGCTCACGCCTGTAATCCCAGCACTTGGGGAGGCCGAGGTGGGCGGATCACGAGGTCAGGAGATTGAGACCATCCTGGCTAACATGGTGAAACCCCGTCTCTACTAAAAAATACAAAACATTAGCCGGGCATGGTGGCGGGTGCCTGTAGTCCCAGCTACTCGGGAGGCTGAGGCTGGAGAATGGCGTGAACCCGGGAGGCAGAGCTTACAGTGAGCCGAGATCGCGCCACTGCACTCCTGCCTGGGTGACAAAGCGAGACTCTGTCTCAAAAATAAATAAATAAATACATAAATAAAAATAAATAAGCCTGTGGTCTGTTTTGAGGGAAAAGTAACATAACTCTGATAACTAGTTATGATAATAACTATGATAGTTAAAAGTATGTCATTTTAAAGATTTCCCAAACCACTAAATTTGTTTTACGAATTGATTTTATTTGAAATTATATAATGTAGTCAACTGTATGTGGAAGTTTGTTCTTGTTTCTTTGTCAGTAACCTTACCAGTTTTATAATGAAGTTTTCAGTGGAATTAAAGAACTTGAAAGCAGTCAGTTACAAAAAGGTAGTTTTGATCAAGTAGTCTTAATATGTAAATTTGTGAGTTTTTGTAGAACCCCCAAACTCGTTCTCCATCGGAATTAAGAGGGCCTATGGTAGGCAGCCATGAATCATAAAAATAAGCCTGGCGAGTTCTGTTGTTAAGGGGCATAGCACTAATTTTTGCAGTATTAAAATTACACTTCTTGACTTCTGAATGTCTCATTTGCGTGCACTGACAAAATTCTATTTGTTTACTTTTATTTTAATGCTAATAAAACAGATTATAAAGTAAGCTGGAACTTTGTTGTTTTAACCTCCATCCTGTCAAGGCAAATGTAATTTCTTCTCTTTTACTCTTCACGTTTAAATATTTTTTTCTCACCTATCACTACATTTAATATAAGGTTATTTGAACTTATATATACCATGGTAATGGTTACTGAAAGTAAATGAAAACAATGTGGCCACTGTGCTCTATGATGATACAAGGGAAAGAAAAACTGCACTTCTACAAGTATAACATGAGAAAACTATTAAAGTGTATATGTGTGTGTATGTGTGTATAGATATGTAGATATAGACATATCCTGTATTTATGAAGAGGTTTTCCTATTAAGAAATTGTTATGGCCGGGCGCGGTGGCTCAAGCCTGTAATCCCAGCACTTTGGGAGGCCGAGACGGGTGGATCACGAGGTCAGGAGATCGAGACCATCCTGGTGAACACGGTGAAACCCCATCTCTACTAAAAAATACAAAAAACTAGCCGGGCGAGGTGGCGGCGCCTGTAGTCCCAGCTACTCGGGAGGCTGAGGCAGGAGAATGGCGTGAACCCGGGAGGCGGAGCTTGCAGTGAGCTGAGATCCGGCCACTGCAACTCCAGCCCGGGAGACAGAGCGAGACTCCGTCTCAAAAAAAAAAAAAAAAAAAAAAAAAAGAAATTGTTATTATAGAGATTTAGATGTACTTAATTTGTCTTTTTGTTTCTTCCATTCATTTATTTAACCCAGATGCTTAAAATTTCAAAAACTTTCCTGTATATCAAATATTAAATTACATTGTTAGTCTTCTCTTTAGGGAAAATTACCAATATCCTAAAACACATTTTTGTATCTTTGTAACTGATAATAAATTTTATATCAATTAATTTCTTATACAGTGGCCAGGCACAGTGCTGCATGCTTGTAATCCCAATACTTTGGGAGGCTGAGGCAGAATGGCTTGAGCCCAGGAGTTTGAGACAGCCTGGGTAACATAGTGAGACCTCGTCCCTACAAAGAAAAAAAAAAGTGTAAGGAGAAGTGGGGCCAAGCACAATGGCTCACTCCTATCATTCCAATACTCTGGGACGCTGAGGTGGGAGGATCGCTTGAGCTCAGGAGTTCAAGACCAGCCTGGATAACATGGCGAGACTTCATGTCTACTAAAAGTCAAAAAAAAAGTGCATCCCTGTGGTCCTAGCGACACAGGAGGCTGAGCCCAGGTGTTCAAGGTTGCAGTGACCTGCACCACTGCATTCCAGCCTGGGTGACAGAGCAAGACCGTGTCTCAAAAGCATAAGAGTACTGGATCAGCTGGGCGCAGTGGCTCACCTCTGTAATCCCAGCACTTTGGGAGGCTGAGGTGGGCGGGTCACCTGAGGTCAGGAGTTGGAGACCAGCCTGGCCAATATGGTGAAACCCTGTCTTTACTAAAAATACAAAAATTAGCCAGACGTGGTAGCAGGTACCTGTAATCCCAGCTACTTGGGAGGCTGAGGCAGGAGAATTGCTTGAACCTGGGAGGCAGAGGTTGCAGTGAACCAAAATCAAGCCATTGCACTACAGCCTGGCAACAGAGTGAGACTCCAAAAAAAAAAAAAGTACTGGATCAATTTTTTTTAATGTAACATGAATAAATCACTTTTACAATACAAGTACCTACTTTAAACTCTTGAATATACAATTTTTAAATGTAACATTGCCTTAAATTTAGCTAAATGATCAGAAACTATTGACTAAGTATACTTGTATATTTTATAACTAAAACTCCACATTTATTAGCCTGTATGGCTTCATAGAAAAACCCATAAGATGCAAAATTAGTAGTAGTATGTTTAATGTCAACCTAATTGTAGACCTTTGTATGAATCTATAAATTGTTCAAATTTTGATGTATCATTACACAACAATGATGCTGAAAATTTACCAAACTCAATAAGAAAAAAAAAACCATCCTTTGTAGACTTACCCCATATTTGCACAGTTGACAAAAGCTCTATAAATTTTCCTAGGACCTGCTCATTTCAATTTATAAGCTATTAATTAATCTTGAGACAGGATCTCACTCTGTCACCCAGGCTGGAGTGTAGCAGCGTGATCACAGCTCACTGCAGCTTCAACCTCCTGGGCCCAAGGGATCCTCCCATCTCAGCTCCTCAGATTGCGGGAATTACAGGTGCACACCACCATGCCCAGGTAATTTTATTTTTTTGTAGAAACAGTCTCATGTTGCCCAGGCTGGTCTCAAACTCCTGGGCTGAAGCAGTTCTCCCACCTCGACCTCCCAAAGTGCTGGGATTAGAGGCGTAAGCCACCATGACCAGCCTATAAACTGTTAATTTAATACAAATCAAAATACTCCACCCCAGCTTTATACAGCAGGAAAGGAGAGAACTACCATTTTAGCACCTGTTAAAATGACATACCCACACATGTGTCAAGCATTTCTAGGAGATGTGCATTCATGATCATCATTCCTTTTTTTTTTTTTTTTTAAGACAAAGTCTCACTCTGTCCCTATGCTGGAGTGCAGTGGTGCAATCTCGGCTCACTGCAACCTCCACCTCCCGAGTTCAAGCGATTCTCCTACGTCAGCCTCCCAAGTAGCTGGGACTATAGGCGCATGCCACCATGTCCAGCTAATTTTTGTATTTTTAGTAGAGATGGGGTTTCTCCATGTTGACCAGGATGATCTGGATATCTTGACCTCGTGATCCACCTTCCTTGGCCTCCCAAAGTGCTGGGATTACAGACGTGAGCCACTGTGCCCGGCCTTCATTATCATCATCATAACAGCTATATATATTAATTACCTACCTTGTGCCAGTCATTATCACTAATCCTTACTACACCTTTGCTAGCTATTAGACCCATTTTACAAATAAGGAAATGGAGACAGGAACATGGGGAACCTTGCAATCACACTGTCGACCTAAGTCTGTTCAATTCCAGAGGCCAAGGACATCTCACTACACCGTGGAGCCTGCTACTGTTCAACTAGGGGAGAAAAATCACAACAAATCTGCTGTTAGTAGAACTATATTGATAACTCGAAAAGCAATAATTCAGTCAAATGTGTTCTCTACTATGTTGCCATTAAACCAGACTGTAAGTCCCTCAAAAGCTGTAGCTGTGCTCTAAAATTGTTTGGCCCTTGAGCATAAGAAGGAATCAATAAATGAACAAATATTGGAGAAGAGGAGAAAGCAGTGCTGAAGATCCCTAGGCTGTACTCCTCTAATCTATTAATATGTTTTGCCACTGCATATTCTGGGCACTTTGTTTTAGGGCTTAGTTTTAAATAGTAAAAGGAGAGAATTATACCAATAATCGCTAAGATGTCTTCTGACTTTAAGTGGTTTTATTTACTTATTTACCCCTTTTTTAATATTAAAAAAAGTAGAGATGAGGATCTCTCTATGTGGCCCAGGCTGGTCTCAAACTCCTGACCTCAACGGATCCTCCTTCCTTGGCCTCCCAAGGTGCTGGGATAACAGGTGTGAGCCACTGCGCCTGATCTAAATGGTTTTAAATTATACAGATCAATAAAATGTCTAGGTCCTTTAATAGAATTCAAAGATCCTAGCTGGGCGCAGTGGCTCACACCTGTAATTTCAGCACTTTGGGAGGCCAAGGTGGGTGGATCACGAGGTCAGGAGATCGAGACCATCCTGGCCAACATGGTGAAACCTCTGTCTCTGCTAAAAATACAAAATTAGCTGAGTGTGATGGTGGGTGCCTGTAATCCCAGCTACTCAGGAGGCTGAAGCAGGAGAATCTCTTGAACCCAGGAGGCAGAGGTTGCAGTGAGCCGAGATGGCACCACTGCACTCCAGCCTGGGCGGCAGAGCAAGACTCTGTCTCAAAAAAAAAAAAAAAAAAATCCTTTAGCAAGTTTTTAGAAAGCAGATTGGACCTAGAAATCATATTCTTGAACCATGTTGCTGTGCTTGTAGATCCAGGTAATGTTTAACATTACAGGACGGCATCTAGCCTCATACCTTGAATATATGATAGGAATTTAATAAATATTCTGGCTGGGGCAGTGGCTCATGCCTGTAATCCCAGCACTTTGGGAGGCTGAGGAGGGCGGATCACTTGAGGTCAGGAGTTTGCAACATGGTGAAACACTGTCTCTACTAAAAAAAAAATAAAAAAAAAAATAGAAAACTTAGCCGGGTGTGGTGGTGCATGCCTGTAATCCCAGCTACTTGGGGGGCTGAGGCCAGAGAATCGCTTGGGCGGCAGAGGTTGCAGTGAGCAGAGATTGCACCACTGCACTCCAGCCTGGGCAATAGAGCGAGACTCTATCTCATAAATAAATAAATAATCAAATCACTGATGCACATTTTTTTTTTTTCTGAGAAAGGGTCTGGTTCTGTTGCCCAGACTGGAGTGCAGTGGCATGATCTCAGCTCACTGCAACCTCTGCCTCCCAGGATCAAGCCATCCTCCCAGCTCAGCCCTACTATTTTTGTAATTTTTGTAGAGATGAAGTTTCACCATGTTGCCCAGGCTGGCCTTGAACTCTTGAGCTCAAGTGATCCATCCACCCCACCTCACAAAAGTGCTGGGATTACAGGCATGAGCCACCATCCCCAGCCTTCACTGATGTGCTCTTTTCAGCTACTGATAGACTCTTAACTCTTCTATCCATCCTAGGCAAATAGGTTAACCAAGCCCGAAGTAATTTTTAAAGTAATTTAATACAACAGTCTCTAGACTATTACCACACTGTATTGAGCTTATATTTTAGTAAAGATCAAAAGAAGTTCAAGATAGCTTGCTTTTATAAACAACCAAGTGAAACAAAGAGATTTACTAACAGCTTCTTGCTAATAATCTGATCCTTCTAAGAATAAGCTAAGCCCATTCATCGACATCTTAATTGTTTAATTGCTATTAAGCTACTTTTACCAGAGTAGATACATTAATAAATGATAACCTGGTAATGAAATAGACGAAAGTAGCCATCTAATCTTTTCTCCCTTGGGAGATTGTTTCATCAAATACACTATATTGCAAAACTTCCTCCTTAAAAATAAAATGTGATTTTGTAATCACTTCTTGGTTTCCTTCCTATTTGTGGCTACTGCTTAATGTCATACCCACAGGAACATTTTCGCAAGCTCACTTCTCTACCAAAAAACACATTTTGGACCACCTTATCCACCAATAATTAATTTTAGCATAAAGCGATTGAGGAGAAAAATCCTCAAGTGTATTTTGAAATTAAACATTTGTGATGGGGCGAAGTGGGGGAGTTGCTACTTAGAATTATTTTGTCCTACTTCCCCATTTCCATACTTCATTATAATTATTTTGCAACTATATGGCTGCTTCTTTTTAAAGCTGCCCTCAAAGTAATATTCTGAGCCTAATGCATTTTTATTTATGTTAAATAAAACTAAATGTATAATAACCAAAACAATCTCAAAAGGTTGGCATTAGCCGAGTCAGCCAAATACAATTTAAGAAAGATAATTCAAGCTAGGTGTGGTGGCTCATGCCTGTAATCCCAGCATTTTGGGAGGATTACTTGAGCCAGGAGTTCAAGACCAGCCTGGGCAGCTTAGTGAGACCCCCATCTCAAAATTTTTTTTTTAAAGAAAGATAATTGATAAGAAAACATTGAAGAAATACACAGTTATTTTAGCAAAAAGATATATTTAGATTATACTGCATATTTAATTTTGTAAAAATGTTTTACAGTCTGATTATTTGTTTTAATAAATTTTAATTTCAATTTTTTTGTTTTAGAGATGGGGGTCTTGCTATATGCCCAGGCTGCAGCACAGTTAGTATTCATAGGTGCAATCATAGCACACTACAGTGTCAAACTCCTGGACTCAAGCTTTTTTATGTCTTCTTTTCTGAGTTTTAAGTAATACATTTATTGACATTCTGTGTCCCAAACTAAACTACAAACTCCCTAAAAGCAGAGACTGTTCTTGATCATATTAGCACATACTGCATTATAGTATATGTTGTAGAATCAAGCTAGTTTTATTAATAGAAAGTTATAATTTCCTACTTTACAACATAGTGCTTTCCTAGAAAACAAGCTGAAAGTTAAATGTGCAAAAGTCAAATGATTGACTTACACATTATAAATGGGATTCTTTTTCCAGAGTAATTACTGTATGTCTGTCTTTGGGCATAGGCATTAGCAATGTATTTCTAGCCATTTTACATTTGTTTCTTAATTTGTTTTTCTTCATAATTGAGCACACAGTCCATAGGCTAATCTTCTGATTGAAGCTAAATAGTCTTACCTGATTTGCATTTTTGTTTTGATTGTCCGACTTTATCCAACTTTGTATTGTTTATGAGATCTATCCATCTTATCACTGTGTAATTTTCCCTTCTTCATTTTATTAACTGATGGCACAGTGCAATAAAATGTCAAATATTTAAAGTTCAGTAAAATATTCAACTCCCCAACACTGCTATGTAGGCACGCACATGTGTGTGCACAGACACAGGACCATCATCACAAACAACAACAAAAATAACAACTCAAAATGTTGCCAGACACTTGGGTGGCTCAAAATGTTTATCAGTTAATGTGTCCAAGTTAAATCAAGATGATGACAATTTAAGAACTTTCAGTACATAATGTATGGTGGGGAAGAAGGATGGCATTGAAACATACAAAAGTTGAAAAACAGCTGCATTTGGAATCAGAATTTTAGAACCTTGGAAATTATTTTATTTTACTTATCTGTCTTCTCTACTAAACTAAGTTGAGGCCACAACTCGAGTTATACTCATCTTTATGTTCCTCATATTTTGCATGCCTAACAACATACTAGGAACTTGAGAATTAGTTGAATTATTCAAGGTCTCATGGATGGTTAGATAGGCCAGAAAACTGTTCATAAAAGTTACAGGCCAATAAAGCATAAACATATAGTCTTTGACATTGGTCCCTTCATTCTAGCATTTGCTATAACTTGTTTGCAGTTACCTTAGACCCCGAATAGCCAAAGCAATCTTGAGCAAAAGGAACAAAGCTGGAGACATCACACTACCTGATCTCAAAATACACTGCAAAGCTGTAGTAATCCAAACAGCGTAATACTAGCATTTGAAAAAACATGGACTAATGGAACAGAATGGAGAGCCCAGAAATACATCTACAAGTATATGTTCAAATGATTCTCATCCAAGGTGTCAAAAACACACAATGGGGAAAGGACATCTCTCTAATAAATGCTGTTGAGAAAACTGGATATCCTATGCGGAAGAATGAAACTGGACCCTTATGTCAAACCATACACAAAAACCAATTCAAAATGAATTGAGGACTTAAATGTAACACCAGAAATTGAAAACTACTAGAAGAAAACATGAGGAAAAAGCTTCTTGACTTTAGTCTTGGCAAAGATTTTTTTGAATAGAACCCGAAAAGAACAAGCAACAAAAGCAAAAATAGATAAATAGGATTGCATCAAACTAAAAAGCTTCTGTACAGAAAAGGAAACAGTCAACAGAGTGAAGAGACAACCTATAGAATGGGAGAAAATACTCATGAACCATAAGTCTGAGAATGGCTTAATATCCAAAATATATAAAGAACTCAATAGCAAAAAAAAAAAAAAAAACACGATTAAACAATGGGCTATGGACATGAATAGACATTTCTCAAAAAAAGACACAGTAATGGCCAACAGGTATATGGAAAAAATGCTCAACATCACTAATTATCAGGGAAATGAAAAATTAAAACCACAATGAGGTATCAACTCACACCTGTTAGAATATTTATTATCAAAAAGACAAAAGATAAGTGTTGGTGAGAATGTAGAGAAAAGGGAACCATTGTACACTGTGGATGGGAATGTATAGCCATTATGGAAAACAGTATGGAGTTTCCTCAAAAAAAAAAAACACGATGAATAATCATATGATCCAGCAATCCAACTTTTGGATATATATCCAAAAGAAATGAATCAGTATGTCAAGGAGTTATCTGCACTCCCATATTCATTACAGCATTAGTCCCAATAGCCAAGATAGTAGAATCAACCTAAGTGTCAATCAACAGATGAATGGATAAATAGCACACACGCACACACACACACAATGCTGTTCTGCCTTTAAAAAGAGGGAAATCCTGTTATTTGTGACTACATGGATGAACCTAAAGGATATTAAGCTAAGTGGAATGAACCAGGCACAGATAGACAAATACTACATGATGTCAATTATATGTGAAATCTAAAAAAGTCAGACTCATAGAAGTACTGAGAAGAATAGTGGTTACGAGGGATTGGAGGGGACAGGGTAGGGCAATAGAGAGATGTTAATCAAAGAATACAAAGTTTCAGTTAAACAGGAGGAATAAGTTCTAGAGATCTATTGTATAGTATGATGACTATAAATAATAATAATATATACTTGAAAACTGCTAAGAGGCCAGGCATGATGGCTCAGGGCTTATAATCTTAGCACTTTGGGAGGCTGAGGCGGGCGAATCACTTGAGATTAGGTGTTTCAGACCAGCCTAGCCAACATGGTGAAACCCTGTCACTACTAAAAATACAAAAATTAGCCAGGCGTGGTGGCGCACAACTGTGGTACCATCTACTCTGGAGACTGAGGCAGGAGAATCATTTGAACCCAGGAGGTAGAGGTTGCAGTGAGCAGAGATTGGGCCATTGCATTCCAGCCTGGGTGACAGAGTGAGTGAGACTTCCATCTCCAAAAAAAAGAGAAAGAGAATTTCTAGGAGAGTAGATCTTAAATATTTTTATTACCCCAAAAAAAAAAAAAAATGAGGTGATAGATACATTCATTACCTTGATTTAATCATTCACAAGATGTGTGTAGATATGTATATCAAAACATTACATTGTACACAATAAATATATACAATTTTAATTTGTCAATTATACCTTAGTAAAGCTGACATAAAAAAGAAGTTATGTTGCCTTGTCTTACCCAGCAAAGCTCGAATGGAAGAAACTTTCTTTTCCCTTCTCCAGCAACTGAAAAACCATAATCACTGTCTCATGTAGCTCATTTTATTACTGTACAGAAGACCAATTGTGAAAATATTATAACATAAAAAGTGTAATTTCCAGTGACATTTCATGAAATTTTTGTAGTGTTTCCTTCTTATTCATTAGTAATTCACTTACATTGTTCTAAATTCTCTTACTTTTGAAGCCATCTTTTACCATATGCTTTCCAGAAGAACAGTAAAGTTGTAGTTAAAAAATAACATAAGGCAAGGTGTGGTGGCTCACACCTGTAATTCCAGGCATGGATTTAGGAGGCCAAGGTGGGCAGATAACCAGAGGTCAGGAGTTCGAGACCAGCCTGTCCAACGTAGTGAAGCCCTGTCTCTACTAAAAATACAAAAAAAGTTAGCTGAGGTGGGGGTCGGTGCCTGTAATCCCAGCTACTTGGGAGACTGAGTCAGGAGAAGCACTTGAACCCAGGAGGCAGAGGTTGCAGTGAGCCGAGATCATGCCACTGTACTCCATCCTGGGTAACAGAGCAAGCCTCCATCTCAAAAAAAAAAAAATTAAATTAAAAAGAATTATAAAATTTAAGATGAATTTTAAATGTTAAGCTTCTAATAAATTTAATCATTGTGATATTATATTTTCTCATAGTGGCAGAAATCTGAAGCTATCGTGGAACAATTGAAGTCTTTTCAAATAATTGCTCATCTAAAGCGTCTACAGGAAGAAATTAATGAGGTAAAAATCTGGTCCAATAGGATAACTGAAAAACAGGATATACTGAACAACAATCTGACAGCGCTTTCTCAAGATGTTACAAAAGTAGACCAAAGTACAACTTCCATGGCAAAAGATGTTGGTCTCAAGATTACAACTGTAAAAACAGATATACGACGGATTTCAGGTTTAGTAACTGATGTAATATCATTGACAGATTCTGTGCAAGAACTAGAAAATAAAATAGAAAAAGTAGAAAAAAATACAGTAAAAAATATAGGTGATCTTCTTTCAAGTAGTATTGATCGAACAGCAACGCTCCGAAAGACAGCATCTGAAAATTCACAAAGAATTAACTCTGTTAAGAAGACACTAACTGAACTAAAGAGTGGCTTCGACAAACATACAGATAGATTTCTAAGCTTAGAAAGTGACAGAGCCAAAGTTCTGAAGACAGTGACTTTTGCAAATGATCTAAAACCAAAGGTGTATAATCTAAAGAAGGACTTTGCCCGTTTGGAACCATTAGTAAATGATTTAACACTACGCATTGGGAGATTGGTTACCGACTTACTACAAAGAGAGAAAGAAATTGCTTTCTTAAATGAAAAAATATCTAATTTAACAATAGTCCAAGCTGAGATTAAGGATATTAAAGATGAAATAGCACACATTTCAGATATGAATTAGTCTGTCATTGGCATTAGAGTAAGGTAATGTTTTAATGGGACCTCTCGTGAGAAGACTGGTAAATCAGAAATAATATTTTGGAGTAAAAGTCATTTTATGTTTAATCCTATTTTGTACAGTAAAAATAAAACTTTTAAACAGGTCGGTTTTCTAAAATAAATATGCTAAAACCTATTTTGGCAACTTTATATAGCAAGAACTTTATCCATCCTTCTGACATACATGTTGTTACACACACACACACACACACACGTAGGAGAAGCAGAATCTGCTAGTAGCATAGGGAGATCTCGAAGGGACAGGATCTGAATCCCCACTTGCCCTCTCTGGCTGCCAGGGAGCCCAGCATGTGTGTTTGGGGACCTAACTGAAGAACTACCCCTCAGGGCACAGGGCTGCAGCAGTCATTATCCAATTAGAGGAAGAGAAACTAGAAAGGTCACGGCCACTGAGCTGCAGGGAGGAAAAAATAATTTAAGCCTTTCTGGGTCCTTCATGGCTTTAGGAAACAGGGAAAGGAACAGTAGTGTCTCGGTCTATTTGGGCTGGTATATAACAGTATAGCAAGAACTTTAGGTAGCCTGTAACTAACAAATTTATTTCTCACTGTTCTAGAGGCTGGAAAGTCTGAGATCAAGGTGCTGGCAGATTCGGTGTCTGGTGTGGGCCCACTTCCTGGTTCATAGATAGCACCTTCTAGCTGTGTCCTTGCATGGTGGAAGGGGCAAGCAGCAATCTGGGGCCTCTTTTACAGGGGCACTAATCCTGTCCATGAAGACTCCTCCTACCTTATGACCTAATTCCCTCCCAAATGTCTCACTTTGGATTTCAACCTATGAATTTTGGGGAGACACATTCAGGCCATAGCAAGTATGTTACTTAATAAAAGGGGTTGGAAAGTGGCTTCTAGAGCAAGGGTTGTAGGGGAGGGTGTAGACTGAAGGGGGCTTGCCAAGCCTCAGACAGAGACTCTGCCTCAAAGCAACACAATTCGTATCATGATGATGTGACCAGAAGTAGCCAAAGCAACTAGAGAAGGAGGCTATAAGTCCGGGCTCTGTGCCTCACGCCTGTAATCCTAGCACTTTGGGAGGCCGAGGCAGGTGTATCACCTGAGGTCAGGAGTTTGAGACCAGCCTGGCCAACATGGTGAAACCACGTCTCTATTAAAAATACAAAATTAGCCGGGCAAGGTGGTGGGCACCTGTAATCCCAGTTACTTGGGAAGCTGAGGCAGGAGAATCGCTTGAACTCGGTAGGCAAATGTTGCAGGGATCAGAGATTGTGCTATTGCACTCCAGCCAGGGAGACTGGGAGACAGAGCAAGACTACATCTCAAAAAAAAAAAAAAAAAAAAAAAAAAAA
>NC_037679.1:57825221-57830061 GCF_003255815.1 Theropithecus gelada | reverse complement strand
AAAAAAAAAAAAAAAAAAAAAAAAAGGAGGCTCTAACAGCATTGGCAATTCCAATTACATAAAACTTTAGAAAATACAAAGTAATCGAAAGTGACAGAAAGTAGATCAGTGGTTGCCTGTTGCATTAGGATTCTGCAGAGAAACAGAATCAATAGGATGGATGGATAGACAGATGATTGATAGGTAGGTAGGTGAGTGGTGGATGATGGATGGGTGGATAGATGATGATAGATAGATGATGATGATAGATAAATAGATAGATGATAGATGACAGATAAGATAGATGATGGATGGATGGATAGATAGATAAATAGATAGATAAGAGATAGATAGATTCTAGGAATTGGCTCACATGATTATGGAGGCCAAGAATCCAACAATCTTTCATCTGCAAACTGGAAAACTAGGACAGTCAGTGGTTTAATTCAGTCTGAAGCCCTGACAACCAAAGGAAGTAATGGCGTAAGTCCTGGTGCAAGACCAAAGGCCCAAAACCAGGAACACTGATGTCTAAGGGCAGGAGAAGATGGATGTCCCAGCTCAAAGAGTAGCAAATTCACCCTTCTGCCTTTTTGTTCTATCCAGGCCCTAAATGGATGGGATGATGCTCACCCACATTAATGAGAGTGATCTTTATGCAGTCTACCAAGTCAAATGCTAAGCTCTTCTGGAAACACTGTCACAGACACACCCAGAAATAATGTTTTACAGGCTATCTGGGCATCCCTTAGCCCAGGCAGGTTGAAACATAAAATTATCCATCACAATTGGAGATAGAGATGGAGACAGGTATAGATTACAAACAGCCACAAGGAAAAGGAGTGAAGGATGTTTATTATCTTCATTGTGATAGATATATGTCAAAACTCATCAAAGTGTACACTTTTTAAATTTTTATTTATTTTTATTTTTGAGACAGGTTTTCACTCTGTCACCCAGGCTGGAGTACAGTGGTTTGATCATGGCTCACAGCAGCCTCGACCTCCTGGACTCAAATGATCCTTCCACCTCAGCTTCCTGAGTAGCTGGGACTACAGTCGCAAGCCACCATGCCTGGCTAATTTCTTTTTTTTTTTTTTTGGTGGAGATGGGATCTCCTTATGTTGCCCAGGCTGGTCTTGAACTCCTGGGTTCAAGTGATTCTTCTGCTTTGGCCTCCCAGAGTTCTGGCATTATAGTATACACTTGAAATATTTGTGTTTATATGTGTAATAGCTCATCAATAAATGTTGTTAAGTACAATATAATAACCTAAAGTAAACCCACACAGCATTAGCCCCAGTTTCAAATGCCTACCATGAAGGATACCCAGATCCACAGAGCTGGTCACCTCAAAAATAAGAGTTTATAAATTCTGTGTGTGTGTTCTTGTTGTTTTGAGACAGGGTCTCATTTTGTCGCCCAAGCTGGAGTGCAGTGGCGTGATCATGCCTCACTGCAGCCTCTTGCCTCCTGACCTCAAGCATTCCTCACACTCAGCCTCCTGAGTAGCTAGGACTACATGAATTCACCACCAACCCCAACTACTTTTTTGATTTTTTTTTTTTTTTTTTTTTTTTTGTAGAGATGAAGTCTGCCTATACTGCCCAGAGTGGTCTCGAACTCCTAAGGTCAAGCAATCCTCCTGCCTTGGCCTCCCAAAATGCTGGGATCACAAGTGTCAGCCGCTGTGCCTGGCGAGTTTATGAATTCTTTTTTTTTTTTTTTTTTGAGACCAAGCCTTCCTCTGTTGCCCAGGCTGGAGTGCAGTGGTGCGATCTCGGCTCACTACAAGCTCTGCCGCCTGGGTTCAAGCCATTCTTCTGCCTCAGCCTCCTGAGTAGCTGAGACTACAGGCGCCCGCCACCACGCCCGGCTAATTTTTTTTTTTTTTTTTTTTGGCATTTTTAGTGGAGACGGGGTTTCACTATGCTAGCCAGGATGGTCTCTATCTCCTGACCTCATGATCTGCCCGCCTCGGCCTCCCAGAATGCTGAGATTACAGGCATGAGCCATCATGCCTGGCCGAGTTTATGAATTCTTATACCAGAATGGCTCATCACCAATGGCTTTTTGCCATGGAAAAGTTAACTATGTACTCAAACTTGGTTCACTTTCTCCAAGCTATTGACAGGAAATGTTCTGTCTTATTTGAAAAATTGATATCCAGGAACAGTGACTCACACCTGTAATCCCAGCATTTTGGTGAGGCTGAGGCAGGCAGATCACTTGAGCTCAGGGGTTTGAGACCAGCCTGGCCAACATGGTGAATCCCATCTCTACAAAAAAATACAAAAAAATTGGTCAGTGTGGTGTGCACCTGTAGTCTCAGTTAATGGGGAGGCTGAGGTGGGAGAATCACTTGAGCCCAGGAGGTAGAGTCTGCAGTGAGCTATGATCTGCACTCCAGCGTGGGCAACAGTGAGACCCTGTGTCAAAAAAAGCAAAGAAAGATTGAGTCATTATTACCAGAAACTTGTGTAGTATCAGGATTCTCCAGAGAAACAGAAGCAACAGGATGTAGAGGGAGAAAGAGAGAGGTTTAAGGAATTGGTTTACATGAATTATAGAGGATGGCAAATCTAAAATCAGCAAGGTGGGCCATTAGTCTGGATCCTCAGGGAAGAGCTGGTGTTGCAGTTCAAGTCTGAAGGCAGAATTCCTTCTTGCTTGGGTGGGAGTGGGGGGATCTACTCTTTTGTTCTATTCAGGCCTTCAACTGATTGAACGTGAATTGCCACTCACATTATGGAGGGCAATCGAGGTCCACTGATTAGAATGTTAATCTCATCCAAAAAAACACCCTCATAGGAACATCCAATATAATGTTAAACCAAACGTCTGGACATCATGGCTCAGCCAATTGATGCATAAAATTAACTCTCACACCTTATCATTGTCTCATCCTTTTAAAGGAGGCTATGGGATATAGCTTACTTGTGAAATAGTTATCTCACCTATGGTCTGTCTCAGTTCCACCTCTGTCTAGTATTCAGACACTGAGGTTACAGGTACATCTAGAACAGGTTGAACAATGTTCCGTGTCCCACTACTCGCGCCCACTACATGGGCCCATGGCTCTGGTTCTGCCTCTGGATAAATAGCAGATAGTTTTACCCTTGGTTGTTTCATTCATTTGTTCAAAACCGTTTATGAATATGTGTAGAACACCAGGGTAGGTGCTTCAGTGGATACATAGTGAGTGACTAGTAGCTATCATCAAGTGTTCCCTAATCTCACAGAACTTACAGTCAGCCATAATAGGTTAGTTAGGGCTCTGTTTGTTGTTGTTATTGTTGTTGTTGTTGTTGTTGTTGTTGAGATGGAGTCTCGCTCTGTTGCCCAGGCTGGAGTGCAGTGGTGCGATCTCGGCTCACTGCAACCTCCACCTCCCAGGTTCAAGCAATTTTCCTGCCTCAGCCTCCCTAGTAGCTGGGATTACAGGCACACACTGCCACGCCCAGCTAATTTTTTGTATTTCAGTAGAGATGGGATTTCACTGTGTTGATCAGGCTGGTCTGGAACTCCTGAACTCAGGCAATCCACCCGCCTTGGCCTCCCAAAGCATTGGGATTACAGGCGTGAGCCACCGCACCCAGCCAAGGGCTCTGGTTTTAAGAATCATCTCATGAAAAAACAAAAGAAAGAAAAAACAGGGCCGGGCGCGGTGGCTTAAGCCTGTAATCCCAGCACTTTGGGAGGCCGAGACGGGCGGATCACGAGGTCAGGAGATCGAGACCATCCTGGCTAACCCGGTGAAACCCCATCTCTACTAAAAAATACAAAAAAACCAGCCGTGCGAGGGGGTGGGCACCTGTAGTCCCAGCTACTCGGGAGGCTGAGGCAGGAGAATGGCGTGAACCCGGGAGGCGGAGCTTGCAGTGAGCTGAGATCAGGCCACTACACTCCAGCCTGGGTGACGGAGCAAGACTCCGTCACAAAAAAAAAAAAAAAAGAAAAAAAAAAAAAAGAAAAAACAGGTGGGGCACAGTGGCTCACGCCTGTAATCCCAGCATTTTGGGAGGCAGAGGTGAGCAGATCACTTGAGTTCAGGAGTTCAAGACCAGCCTTGCCAACATGGCGAAACCCTCTCTCTACTAAAAATACAAAAACTAGCCAGGTGCCGTGGCAAATGCCTGCAATCCCAGCTACTCAGGAGGCTGAGGCAGGAGAATCACTTGAACCCAAGAGGCAGAGGTTGCAGGGAGTCAAGATTGCGTCATTGCACTCCAGCCTGAGTGACAAAGCAAGACTGCATCTAAAAAAATAAAAATAAAAAAATAAAAATAAATTTAAAAAAAAAAAGAAAAGGAAAGAAAAAAGGATTTCTTATGCGCATCTCACCAGCATCCCCCCAAAAGAATTGTGGTATAACGCGTCTTCCTGGGATATGGAACGGACGGCCAGCGTCAGTAGAGGCACTTTCTCTTCCTCAGGGGCCATGTGGTCTCGGGAGTTGTTTCTGTTTCTCTGTAGACACACCTCACTCTGCCAACTTGCTTCCTCTGTGGGTCCCCATCGACCAAATGCCAAGCTTGAGAGGAAGTCTTAGGCCGGGCTAGGTGGCTCAGGCCTGTTATCCCAGCACTTTGGGAGGCTGAGGCGGGCGGATCACCTAAGATCAGGAATTCAAGACCAGCCTGACCAACATGGAGAAACTCCATCTCTACTAAAAATACAAAATTAGCCAGGCATGGTGGCACATGCCTGTAATCTCAGCTACTAGAGAGGCTGAGGCAGGAGAATCGCTTGAACCCAGGAGGTGGAGCTTGTGGTGAGCCGAGATTGCACCATTGCACTCCAGCCTGGGCAACCAAAGTGAAATTCCAGAGAGGAAGTCTCTTTTTTTTTTTTTTTTTTT
>NC_037679.1:57770679-57820577 GCF_003255815.1 Theropithecus gelada | reverse complement strand
AGACAGAGTCTCGCTCTGTCGCCCAGGCTGGAGTGCAGTGGCCGGATCTCAGCTCACTGCCATTCTCCTGCCTCAGCCTCCCGAGTAGCTGGGACTACAGGCGCCTGCCACCTCGCCCGGCTAGTTTTTTGTATTGTTTTAGTAGAGACGGGGTTTCACCGTATTAGCCAGGATGGTCTTGATCTCCTGACCTCATGATCCGCCCGTCTCAGCCTCCCAAAATGCTGGGATTACAGGCTTGAGCCACCGTGCCCGGCCCCTACTCTATCTTTTTAAAGTTTAGTCCAAATGTGTACCTACAACTCTTCCTTTTTTCCTGCAGGACAGGTAAAATGGCGAACCTTTAACAAGTTCAGGCAATGATGACATAAAGAAGTTAACATGCAACTAGCTGCACTGGCTTCTAAATTGAGTTCTCTGATCTTACTATGAGTTTGTAGTAACATTTCTCTCCAATCTCTGAAAAAGTTTTTCTCTCCAGGCCATCTATATGCTTTATGTAGGGATTGTTAACCCCACCCATGTATTACACATAACAACTCTAGGTAAAATGCAGTGTTTGAAAAACAGCATGTTATATATTACACTAGGTTTTTGGGTTTTTTTCCCAGTGGTGGGCTGTCATTACAAAAGATTGAACTTTTATACTTCCTAACCAAACTGAAGGGGAATCTAAACACAAAAACTCATTCACTTTCTAGAAGCTCTTTAAAAATGGGCTTAAAACTACAATCTATCTCGTATCTGAGTATGATAGAATGCTTTTTGCCCAGTGGCATTCATGTAGTTCAGCTGTCAAGCAGTGCCTTTCTTAAAATACCAGACTGAAATAGTTTAATTTTCTGTAATTTAGAGTTAGAGCTAGGCGCGGTGCCTCACGCCTATAATCCCAGCACTTTGGGAGGCTGAGGCGGGCGGATCACCTGAGGTTGGAAGTCAGAGACCAGCCTGACCAACACAGGGAAACCCCGCCTCTACTAAAAATACAAAATTAGCTGAGCGTGGTGGCGCATGCCTGAAATCCCAGCTACTCAGGAGGCTGAGGCAGAACAATCGCTTGAACCTGGGAGGCAGAGGTTGCAGTGAGGCAAGATTGCGCCATTGCACTCCAGTCTGGGCAACAAGAGTGAAACTCCGTCTCAAAAAAAAAAAAGTCAGATCTGTGTGAAGAGAATTAGGGTACCTGAAAATCATTTTCAGCTGTCAATCACTTTGGTCCTTTACTATCATTCCAAGAATCAGCCTAACTTGGGTTACCTTGTCTTACAAATAAGGATTAGCAAACTCATCAACATAAAAAAAGTTTAGTACATGCTGCAAAAATGTAAGTATACACTGACATTTCCTTGCCAAAATAACCACAAATAACTATACATATTTAACTATAATTAAATCAAGTTTTTAGAAATTTAAAGTCTGTTTCCCTAAAAATACAGGAACTTTGTGTGATAAAACTTGAGACATATGACAATTTGTGAATACCAACTGGAATATTCAACCAACAATGGTCAGTTTTGTCTTTTTTCCTTAACTTATACTTCATTCTTTCCAACTATTTTAAAGCTAAATCTTTTTTTTTTAAGTTTTTAAAATAAGTCACAGGCAAATCATGAAGAGTTGGGTTTATTTCGACAGTAAATTTGAAACTCTTGCCTTAAGCAAGAGTACTACAGTAATTATACCAGGAATAGACAATTTCCTAGACTGTCAAATATATAAAAGTTCCTTTTGCACTTTCTTCAACACTGATCAACAAGCAGATTCAGTCCACATTTGCTTTGATCTATCTATTGAGTTAACCCAAGCTTCTTCTTCAGAGACTCTGGCATCTCCGGTGGAGGAGGGCGAGGGAGCCTGAAGTAGACCTTCACGGAATCATAGATAAACCACTGTAGTGCAGTCAGGGTACCAATCATGATGATACGGGCAAACAGTCCCTTCCATACACCTGGTTCAAACAGGAAACGCAAATGAAAAAAATGCAACATATCCAAAACTGTTGTTCTTTCTTTCAAGAAAAAAACATCATCCTACCTTTAAATCCAAGTCTCTTGAGGACCTGAGAAGCACTGCTACCTTTTTCTTTATTCAACACAGATACCACAGAATCAGCAGGGTGAGAAACAATTGCACAAAAGACTCCAGCTGAAAAAATATAAAGGATCCCATACAGTGCCGGTTAAAAATAAAACTTCACATAGCCAATAATCATTTTTATGACTTTAAAATAATATTTTTCTAGTTCTAAAATAAAAGTCAGACTCAGGGTGAGACAGGTACAGTTATCAAACTGTCTATCCGATATAAAACAGAACAATCATTTAAGTTTTTCAGATTTTATTCAACACTTTCTGTATAAAATTCTTAATAACCTAAACAACAACAAAAAAATGGTGCAACAGTAAGATCAATACATTCCCAAGCCTAATAATGATATCCCATAAAACGACCCTTTTAGGAACTAGTTAGCAAGTATTTATGAATCCTAAAAAGCATATAAAATGTTACAGGAAGATAAAACTGCTTTATAGGCCGGGCACAGCAGCTCACGCCTGTAATCCCAGCACTTTAAGAGGCCGAGGTGAGTGGATCACTAGAGGTCAGGAGTTCAAGACTAGCCTGGCCAACATGGTGAAACCCCGTCTCTACTAAAAATACCAAAAATTAGCCAGGTATAGTGGCGGACGCCTGTAATCCCAGCTACTCAGGAGGCTGAGACAGGAGAATCGTTTGAACCTGGGAGGCGGAGGTTGCAGTGAGCCGAGATTGCGCCATTGCACTCCAGCCTGGGCAACAAGGGTAAAACTCCGTCTCAAAAAAAAAAAACAAAAAACAAAAACAAAAATACAAAAAATGAGCTGGGCGTGGCAGTGCATGCCTGTCCCAGCTACTTGGGAGGCTGAGGCAGGAGAATCACTTGAACCTAGGAAGAGGAGGTTGCAGTGAGCTATGATCACGCCACTGCACTCCAGCCTGGGCAACAGAGCAAGACTATGCCTCAGGGAAAACAAGAAAACAAAAACACTGCTTTATAACCTTTGGAATATTTTTCCCTCTCAAAAAACGCCAATAATGGAAATGATTATTTGTTCATAATTTCAGACAAGTGTGTTCTAAGTAATTCATACCTATGTAACCTGCTACAAATGTTACAACCAGCTGCTCTGGCTTTGAACATTCACTGCGGGGCTTAGGAACCACAAACTTGTACAGTGCTTCAACAGTACGTTCAAAGCAGGCGAACTTCATCATGGTGTATGGTATTTGTCTCATCCAGAGAGGAGCAACCCCCTTGTAGAATCTAGGAAATCAAGAGACTTGTTTTACAGAGTTGCATATACTCATCTATCAGAGATTGTCATTATTAACACAAGTGTCCGCACACGAGTCGAGTCCTGATAGTAACAAATGGCAGCAAAAATGCATGTCATTTCTATCAGAACGTTAGACTAACATGCAGGTATATTTCTCTTACATGCCAATGACTCAAGCACCTTTGACTATACAACCAAAAAAGTTGCTGGATGTTTCTTTGACTGGAACCACAAGAAACAAGAAGTTTACAAGTGGAACTCAGTTCAAGATTCATCCACAAAGGTGGATCTAAGGAAGCATGTTGTAGTCATGGAAATTCTTAACTGTGAATAGATCACAAGGATACTAACAAGCCCTCCCTAAAAGTTAATAGTAAATGTTTAGGCCAAATATCAAGTCATTTGCAGAATGACAAATGGTCCTTACTTTAGGGGGGAAAAAAAAAAAAAAACCCAGTCCAGGGGTCAAACCATGTATTAACTTATCTTTACCTCTCAAGTTTATGTTCTACATACAGGTAAATAGACATTAAATGTTATAATAGTCTTTTTAAAAAGTCTGGTAGACTTAATACTAAAAAATGAAGTTCACAGCTGGACGCAGTGGCTCACGCCTGTAATCCCAGTACTTTGGGAGGCCGAAGTGGGTGGATCACCTGAGGTCAGGAGTTTGACATCAACCTGACCAACATGGAGTCTCTACTAAAAATACAAAATTAGCCAGGCATGGTGGTGCATGCCTGTAATCCCAGCTATTCAGGAGGCTGAGGCAGGAGAATCACTTGAATCTGGGGGGCAGAGGTTGCAGTGAGCCCAGACAGTGCCACTGCACTCCAGCCTGGACAACAAGGGCAAAACTCTGTCTCAAAAAAAATGAAGTTCACTTAAAATAAGTACTTTCATAATATAAATTTTTAAGTGTTTACTTACGCTTTTAGGCCTTCTTCCTTATACATTTTGGGAGCTGCATCCCTCAAAGTGTTGGCATAACCTGGCTGGGTTTGAATTCGAACCTTAGCAGCTTCCATAGGAGCCAGGGCAATGTCAGCAAAGAATTCAGCACTGGCAGAGGCAGCCAAATATAGTGACGTGCGCCAGAGATAAGTATTCTCCTAAAATCCAAAACACAAGGAAGGACGTGAATTGCTGTTGTGTTGGTATTCAACTGAAGTGACAGTTCTAGGAAACAACTAAGCTTCAGATATTTTATAAAGTAACACACGATATGGAATATATATGTGGTCTCTCATAACCTCATTAACAAAATACGTAACTATGTGAACAATGTGAATGTTTAAAAAATATCTAGATGTCACGTACAGTTAGCCCTGCAACTACGCAAAGGAGTCCCAGAGCCCTTCTCTAAAAAACTCAAAATCCAACTTACTTAGAAAACAAGATAGTATATTAAAAGGAGAATTTTAACTTAATGAAGTACATTTTATTTCTCAACCTGTCTCTGCTGACACAGGCTTATGATTTAAGACATGTTGCTCACTTTGTAGGACCATTTTCTTCAGTGCTAAAATAAGGCAGGACAGAAAAATCTAAGAACCTTTTTGGTCTTAAACACTCGGAACGTTCAATTTCAAAGTTAATTACATACCTCTCCAAGCATGTTGCTATACAAGACTTTAAAGACTTCATAAAAGCCAAACTTGCAGAGTCCCTGCATGGAGTAGCCAATGAAAGTCGGAGCCCATCCTTTAGCCAAACCACGAACACCATCCTCTTTAAGTGTAACTGAGAATCCATTAAATATGCCCTTGTACTTTTGGGGGTCCACCTTTATTTAAAACAAGGAAAAAAAATTAAATGCACCAAACAGTTAACGTAAAAATTTAATCTCATGATTATTTTTGTTTGGGTTCCATAATAAACTTCAGCAACTACACAAAAGGTAAATACAGTAGTTCCTGCCAGGCGCGTTGGCTCACGCCTGTAATTCCAGCACTTTGGGAGGCCAAGGCAGGTGGATTACCTGAGCTCAAGAGTTCGAGACCAGCCTGGGCAACACAGTGAAACCCCATCTCTACTGAAATACAAAAAAGTAGTGGGGCATGGCAGCGTGTGCCTGTAATCCCAGCTACTCGGGAGGCTGACACAGAAGCATCACTTGAGCCTGGGAGGCAGAGGTTGCAGTGAGCCGCGATCGTACCACTACACTCCAGCCTGAGCGGCAGAGCAAGACTCCATCTCAAAAAAAAAAAAAAAAAAAAAAACAGTAGCTCTCCTTTATCCAAGGGTTCATTTTCTGTGGCTTCAGTTATCCACGGTCATATTAAGATATTTTGAGTGAGGAACTACATTCACATAACTTTTATTAGTTTATGCTTATAACTGTTTATTATCGTTCATTTGATTACTTTTATAAACGGAAACTTTTGTACATTAAGGTCTAGCTTTCTGTGTTAAACTTAAGTCTTGGAGTAATAGTTAAGAGGGTAAAATTTCCACAAAAATACATAACAAAGCTGATTCTTAAGAGATTTCTTACCGCCCAACTCCTACTACTATTTTTTTTTTTTTTTGTCTTGCTTTGTAGCCCAGGATGGAGTGTCATGGTGTGATCTCAGCTCACTGCAACCTCCACCTCCCAGGTTCAAGCGATTCTCCTGCCTCAGCCTCCCGAGTAGTTGTGACTAGTAGCTGCAACTACAGGCGCGCCACCATGCCCAGCTAATTTTTGTATTTTTAGTAGAGACAGGGTTTCACCATGTTGGCTAGATTGAGTTCTGATCTCAAACTCCTGACCTCAAGTGACCCACCCGCTTCAGCCACCCAAAGTACTGGCATTCCAGACGTGGGCAACCATGCCTGGCCCACCTCCTACTTTTTAAAAGCTACTGTCTAGATAATAGATATATCTGTATTCCTAACATATGCTAGTTCTTTAAGTAGCTTATAGCATAAAGTTTTGTGAACACTAAACAAACTAAACCCAAGTTAAAAAAAAAAAGCACATAAACTAAATTCACTTCAAGAGACATGCATAACATGTTTTAGCAAAGGTACATTTCATATCCATTATATTAACTAATGGGGGGGAAAAAAAGCTTATCTCACTATTTCTGCCAGTACTAGAAGGGGTGGTATACATCACCTTCCTCTCCCTCCTAATATTTCAAATTCATTTCTCTTTTAGGTAAATAGACTTCTAATCCTGTTTGGAACAAATAAATTTTTGATGTCTTGTTTTTGTTTCAATAATCTTAATTAAAAGACATTGAAATTATTTTAAAATGTTATGTAAATATACAAAAGGCTAATCTGACAAAATTTTCATACTAAGGCATTAGAGCATTTTAAATAAATCTACATGTGCTCTTTGCCTTGGTCTTATTAGTAGATAAAGGACATCGTTACTTCACATAATACACAGACTTGTTTACCCACTCCAACACACAGGTGCTTATAAAACGACTATTTGGGGCACAAGTAAGCTTGAAGAACTCCGGCCAGAAAGTGAAGAGCAGCAGCAAAGAGCCATCTACAGCCAGAGTCTAAGAGTGAATAATTTACTCCAACAATAGAGGCATTTATTGGATTTAAAACACTAGTTAAAATAAAGCCCACGATTTAAAGAAATTTTAGTTTGGTTTCCTACTGAAGTTTCTAGCAGTTGTGATGTCTTCAAATTCTCATTTGGGAAGCGCTTTAAGATTTTATTTAAAGTTAAGTCACATGAAAGATACTTTCAATGTTGTCATCTCAATACAAACCTGCATACGGCATTTCACTAAATCCAGGGGAACGACAGCAGTGTGTGTCAGACCACAACTTAAGACCCCACCAAAGCCACACAGTGCATAATACTTCGCGGAGCCAAATTCACAACTGTACTCTGTAGTAAGAGAAGACACACCATGCATTTTAATATAAAATTCATGTTACTGGTCATAAACTTACCTCCTGGACAGTTAGGTTTCCACACAGCTTGTTAGTAGATGACTATTATCTTATAACTTAACAGTCAGTCATGCTTCAATATGCTCTAGTCCAGCATGCAAAACAAACCTGCATTCTGCATTTAACCAGATCTAGAGGAACCAATGCTGTATGTGTTGTGCCACAGCTAATAATTCCTCCAAGTCCACAAAGGATAAAGAATCTGCCAGATCCATAGTCACAGCTATACTGCTCTGTTTGATTGGAAAAAAAAAAAAAAATGAAGTAAGTATTTCTTCAGAGATGACTAAGGCCACTGGAATGAAAGAAAACTGTTTCCCTGTTAAATAGTATTATCACAGCTGAATAGCTTTGGCCAATTAAGTGGCTTAAAAAAAAATTCACTGCCAAAATCAGATCATTTAAAAATTATGAGGGTTCTGTATCTGATACTATTAACAGCTTGGATTCTGCCATATTCATTTTTTAAAAAGTTTTCTACATTAACGGCTTTTACAATTAAAGTCAAACTTCAAATTATTAACCACTGGTAAGAGCACACTTCAGAGTACAAATGAAACTCAGAAAGATCACCCGACGTGTAAAAGGCTTGCAAACAACTTCAAAGTTTATCCTAGCCACTAACCAATACTATCCCCACTTATGAACTCCTATAACATAAAAACAGATACACATAAATTCCTGCAGTCAAATACATTTAATACACAAATAATGTTAGCTTTAATTTTAAACTGAATGACAGATAGTGTAAGTAAGGATTCTTTATCCATACTAAAGACATAACAGAAGCACATGAGTGATTTAAAGAAAAAAATCTTTCGATTTTACAGGCATAAGGTAGATAACATTCTCAGGACTCCTACAATTCGATTTTCAGGTTTCTCTGTATGTATACACTTCACTAGGATTTAAAACACACACAACTAAGTTAAGGCTGGGCCCAACCACAAAGAATCGCAAGAGATAATCACACCAAAGGGATGCCCACCAATTATCTCCTTTTTATTGCCTATGTAGTGCTGCAAGCTGCCTCCTCCAGTCGCATGAAAACAGGAGATCCAGTTATCTCATATATAATTAAGTGCTAAAATGACGAACCTGGCGTCGACGAATTTAAAACTTAGGAAAGGACTGTTCAAGAAAACTAAGGGCAAATCAAAGGACAGGTGATACAGTTAGTAGAACTGTGGGTGGTCAGTAGTTTGGGGAAGAGACTTTACCCAATACTTAGTTGGCTGACCAAGCGGGCTCACGGCAGAGAAGATAAGGAGCTAGTCGCGGCCTTTTTTCCCTCGGGGACATGGAGGTCACGAAGGGACACAGGGCCTCAGCCCTTCCACGCCCTTGAGGGAGGGCCAAGGATCTGACACCCGCCTAGGGTGGAAAAAGCCGATATCCCAGGGCAAGCAACTGGGCGCCGTCCTACGGTGCAGCAGGCTGGACTCGTCCTTCCCTGTCCTCCAAGCCGGGTCCAGGCCTCAAACGCTGGGCGGACCACGAGTAGACCACGACTGTATCAGGCAAGGTCTGATCTCACCTTCCACGGCGGCGGCTGCCAGGTTGCGAGGGCGGCGGGGCTGGCCAGTGGGCCCCGGTGGGTTGCTGCGGAGGTTCCCAAGGCCATCGTGCACCAGCTGCAGATGTGGCGTGTTGAAGGGGTTCGCCCGCGCCAGGTGCGCCACGGACGAGAACATCTTTCTAGGGGAAGAGGGAGCGGCGGTGAGAGGGCAGACAAGGCGCCGGTTAATGTTACCGGCGCCCTGGAACCCCAACCGGGCCTTTTCCTTCCCGCCTGCGCGCCCTTGAAGAAGTCACGGCGGCCTTCAAAGGAGGCTGCTCCCGGCTGGGCCCACCGCCAAAGCAGCGGCCCCACAGGGTCTCTGGGCTTCGCTCCCCACACCCGCCACAGGGGAAGGCCCGGTCACACTCACTCCCTAAGATGGCGATCACCCAACCACTCCCTTGGAAAGGTTACCGCTCACAGAGGCCGAACGTCCTCCCAGCCCTAAGATGTGTGCCCTTCGCGCGTCGTCGGCGTGACGCACACAGCGCGTCACTACAAGCACGCGTCGCCCATTGGTGGAGAAGAGCGCCGAGCCCGTAGCGTCATCGCGTTCTCCTAGCAACCTTATCCCCGCCCCTGCCCACTCCTGCTCTTCCGACCCGGCGTGTGCGCAGGAGGATTCGTTCTGCGCAGACGCGCGTTCCGGCTGTATATTTTTTGAGAGGGGTCGGGTTCGGGGTCTTAACCTGCTCGCTTTGTCCCTTCACCTTCAGGTGTCTCTTCTTGACCACAGGCTTCAGTTCGCTTCACTTAAGTGAATCACAGTATCTAGTAGTCACTTAAAAAACAAAACATGAATGCTTAATGATATATTTAGGTGTTGGAGTTAGAGAACATCACTGCAGTATTATGTGTCACAACTTCTGCCATTACAGTACTTTTTAAAATAAGTTCCATCCATTGACATTAAATATAGGTATGTCTGCATTTTTCATCAGACTTCTGGAGAATATTTTAAAAAGAAATGTGCAGCAAGAAGTCTTACGACAGCTTGCCGCGTTATCACAATAGTCTATAGAACACGTTGAAACATTGAACACCTGAGGTGTTACAGCGATGAACTAGTGAAAGTGACTGATAGCAGATTGTGCGTGGGTCTGGTTAAAACATTTAGGAAGCTTTCATTAGATTCAGCTCAACAGGGAGGGGCGTAGTTTAGTTGAGGAGAGTTTAATAGGGATTCAACCTGTTAGACTTCTGGCTCTTATATTTTCCCAGCTCTTGACAAAGTAACCTTGGGAATTTACTTCATCTCTGTGAACCTGTTCCTTAGATGTAAGATTGGGGTGGGACTGGCCTCACAGGTTCACACTGGTACAATCACACATGGCCTTACACTTAGTTTAATGCTCTGCTGATTTTGAAATTTTTCTTTTCTTTTTTTTTTTTTTTTTTTTGAGACGGAGTTTCACTCTGTCACCCAGGCTGAAGTGCAGTGACGTGATCTCGGCTCACTGCAAGCTCTGCCTCCCAGGTTCACCCTATTCTCCTGCCTCGGCCGCTGGAGTAGCTGGGACTACAGGCGTGCACGACCACGCTTGGCTAATTTTTGTATTTTTTGCAGAGACAGGATTTCGTCATGTTGGCTAGTCTGGTCTCGAACTCCTGACCTCAGGTGATCCACCCACCTCGGCCTCCCAATGTGCTGGGATTACAGGCCTGAGCCACCATGCCCGGCTTGAAATTCTTAATATATGTATGAACAAGGGGCCACACATTTTTTAGTTTGCACCGGACCCTGCAAATTAGGTGGCTGGTTCTGGACTGGAGTAATACTTACCTTGCAGAGTCTATGAGAACTCAATGAGATAATGTCTAAAAGTCTACAGAAGATGTTCCCTAAAAAAAGTTAGCTCTGAGGCTGCAGCATCATGGCACTCTCTTAGCAACACTATCCCAGAACCAGCCCTTCTGGCTCAACTAAAGTCCCAGGAAGAATTCCAGAGTGGAGGGCACAGGAAGGGAAGTAGTGACAGATAAAGTTAAAAAAGTACACTAGCACCTGATTGTCCAGGGCCTCACATACCAGACTGAGGAGTCTAATCTTATATAGATAGGCAGTCAGTGAAGGGTCTGGACTTTCTTTGTCTATTTTTTGGTTAATTCAACTTTATAGTGCTTTTCTAATTTAAAAATCTTTTGTCATGAAAAAAATCAAATATTATGTAAAAATATATGACTGTGGTGAATCTTCCTATTCCCTTCCCCCAGCACCGGATAATACTGCCCTTTGCTGCACATTTTTTCAGCTGGATCAACTGGTACCCTTCACCGTGGGGCTGCACATGCTTGTGGCCCAGAACGCAGAGAAGTTGATCTAGAAGATCCAGTGGTAACTGAAGGAGCTGCAGGCCCAACTCCTACGCCATGTAGCAGCTAGCGACCTTCAGAATGTAATGACTGTTGCTCCACTTTTGCCTTGCAAACTGCACAAATTTCTCTTATAGCTAACTCTAACCCAAAACTATGCAGGGAAAGGAATCTAGGAAATATGGTTCTAGCCTAGCTAAATTGACACAGTAAAAAAGCACCACCGGGCTTTGCAGACACCGCTGCCGCCAGGAGCCCTGTACTATCAGCCATGGTCAACCCCGCTGTGTTCTTTGACAGCGAGCCCTTGGACGGCGTCTCCTTTGAGCTGTTTGCAGACAAGTTTCCAAAGACAGCAGGAAACTTTCATGCTATGCTTTGAGCAGTGGAGAGACAGGATTTGGCTATAAGGGTTCCTGCTTTCACAAAATTGTTCCAGGGTTTATGTGTCAGGGTGGTGACTATACACGCCATGATGGCACTGGTGGCAAGTTCATCTACGGGGAGAAATTTGATGACAAGAACTTCATCCTGAAGCATACAGGTCCTGGCATGTTATGCATGGCAAATGCTAGACCCAACACAAACGGTTCCCAATTTTTTATCTGTACTGCCAAGACTGAGTGATTGGATGGTAAGCGTGTGGTCTTTGGCAAGGTGAAAGAAGGCATGAAGATTGTGGAGGCCATGGAGTCCTTTGGGTCCAGGATGGCAAGACCAGCAAGAAGATCACCATTGCTGACTGTGGACAACTCTAATAAGTTTTATCTTGTGTTTTGACTTGTGTTTTATCTTAAACCCCAGACCATTCCTTCTGTAGCTCAGGAGAGCACCACCCCCGACCCCATTTGCCCGCAGTATCCTAGAATCTTTGTGCTCTCGCTGCAGTTCCCTTTGGGTTCTATGTTTTCCTTGTTCCCTTCCATACCTAGCTAGATTGCAGAGTTAAATTTATGATTATGAAATAAAAACTAAATAACAACAGCAACAAAAAAAGTACCAGAGTCTATCTGTTGTCAACACAGCATCAATGAACACCTCTTGTAATCACATTTAACTTCCAGATAAAAAACTAAAGAGCTAAATCAGGCTTCTACCTAACATGATGCAGCTGTCCCTTGGACAATTGTGAGCAAGCTAATTCTACCGAAAAGAGTATACAAAATCCTTTTATCCATCTGTGGGTGATGTTGTTGCAGCAGGTATGGACTAAAACAAGGGGCTTGGCCTCCTTAACATTCAACAGGCTCTGGGCCTCTAACCTGACACAAGTGACACAAGTAGGGAAATTGCCTGAAGGACCATAACTCTTCACTGTGGAGATTCAAATCAGACCTCTGTTCACCGGATCAGGAGTCTTTTCACTTATACATAACTAACTTATTAGGCTGCTTATTTATTTTAGTTCTAAGGATACCACGATCCATTAGGCAATGCCAAAGATCTCTACAGATCAAACCGTTCTGACTATTGCTTCTTTGTCCATTATAGTAACTATACCTGACTGGTCTTTGGTGAGAAAGATCACCCTCCGTCCCAGAATCTCATTGAATTTAGGGAGCCCCAGTTTGATGATAGCAATTCCCATCATCATTCCTGGTTTACAGTGAATGGCTACCACATAGAATGCTGGGGCTTTTCTTACAAATGTATTTCTCATGCCCTTGATAAGGGATTGTCCTCTGGACTCTTAAGATAACTAGGAGGTGGATGACCATATCTTAAAATAATAAATCTATTCTAGCATTGTAATCGCTCTAAGCTTTTGGACACTATTAATAAAAACAATTATTCTGACACTTGTTAAAGATAGTTGGCAGATTTTATTCAGGACTATTAAGATAGATGTAGGAACAGCTGCAATAGGGTTTTGCAGTGGGCGAGAGAGATTGGGCTCCACTCCAAATGCAACAAAAATAAGCAGGAATTTATCGTCAAGGAGCAGGATGCAGGGAGAGTGCCGATGTATAGAAAATTAATGGCCGGGCGCGGTGGCTCAAGCCTGTAATCCCAGCACTTTGGGAGGCCGAGGCGGGTGGATCACGAGGTCAGGAGATCGAGACTATCCTGGCTAACATGGTGAAACCCCGTCTCTACTAAAAATACAAAAAACTAGCCGGGCGTGGTGGCGGGCGCCTGTAGTCTCAGCTACTTGGGAGGCTGAGGTGGGAGAATGCCGTGAACCCGGGAGGCGGAGCTTGCAGTGAGCCGAGATCACGCCACTGCACTCCAGCCTGGGAGCACAGCGAGACTCCGTCTCAAAAAAAAAAAAAAAAAAAGAAAATTAATAAAAGGGGCCCAGCGTGGTGGCTCACCCCTGTAATCCCAGCATTTTGGGAGGCCGAGGCAGATGGATCACAAAGTCAAGAGATTGAGACCATCCTGGCTAACACGGTAAAACCCCATCTCTTCTAAAAATACAAAAAATGAGCCAGGCCAGGTGACACACACTTGTAATCCCAGCTGAGGCAGGAGAATCGCTTGAACCCAGGAGGCGGAGTTTGCAGTGAGCTGAGATTGCTCCACTGCACTCTCGCCTGGGCGACAGAGCAAGACTCTGTCTCAAAAAAACCAAAATTACTAAAAGGGTAGGATAATTTGTGCTAAAGAAATCTAATAAGATTCTTGCTGAAAGCAAGCCAGAGTGATCAGATAGCACCTGGGGGAAAGTGGAAGATGAAGAATTTGATCAAATATGGAGGGTGATCAGATATCAAGGGTGGGATCTTGCTATGACTGGGCTTTTAGACATTCCCCAAGATGGGGTCTAGTCAAAAAAAGTTTCAGAGAAGCCTGACTAAAGTTAGATCAAGGACAGTCTTTGTCAATACCTTCCTATTTGATATACCAAGAAAGTCTGGCTTTTTAATTTCATTTAGTAGAGGCCACCATTGACTTAAATTTTAGCCAGACCATTAGAGTCACTCCCAGCCATTTGAACTAAAACAATGAATTGAGACACTCTGTGTACTGTACCCAAATTAATAAATTTGGCTTGATCTACTATTATATTCCTTCTATTTTAGTTATCCCTGCCTATCAAATTACCCCAAAATGATATGAGGGCGATCTGGCTGTGATGTCTGTCACCCCATCAATGGCGAGGGTTGATTCGGCTGATGTGGCTGCCGAAGCTCATGTCCCCTTCTTCCCTCGCTGCTCCATGTGCATCCCTCCCAAAGCTGTGGCTGGGTCGAAGAAGACAACCTTCCCCGATAGAGAAGGACCATTCTTCAGTCAAGGGTATATGAGTAGCTGTGATCCCTGGGTAGAACCTCCAAACAAGCTTTAAATTATCCCAAAACTAATAGGCATACAGCAACAAACACTTATCAGCTCACATTTTCTGAGGGTCAAGAAAGTGAGTGTGGCTTCGTTGAGTGGTCCTGGCTCAGGAGCACTCATCAGCTGGGACTGGGGTCTTTAAAGAATTGACTGGGGCTGGAGGATCTGCTTCCAAGCTTCCAAGACTTGGCTATTGGCAGAAAACTTCAGTTCCCAGACAAGTGGTCCTCACTGTAGAGCTGTTCATGACATTGCTTCCTCAGATTGGGTAAATCATGAAAGAAGGAGAGCAACCAAGGCAGAAGCTGCAGCATCCTTTATAACCAAATCTCAGAAATGACACACCATCACTTCTGCTGTATCTATTGGTCACAGAAACCAATCCAGATACAGTGTGTGAGAAGAGGTGGGGATCCGTGGGGCCATCCTAGAGGCTGACTACCACACAACCCACCCAACATTCTTAGTCTCCATCCCCACACATGTTGCCCAGGTTTCTATCAGTAGAAATCTTGCACACTTTGTTTTTGTTTTTATTTTTTTGAGACAGAGTCGCACTCTGTCGCCCAGGCTGGAGTGCAGTGACGCGATCTTGGCTCACTGCAACCTCCGCCTCCCAGGTTCAAGTGATTCTTCTGCCTTAGCCTCCCTAGTAGCTGGGATTACAGGTGCATGCCACCATGCCTGGCTAATTATTGTATTTTTAGTAGAGACAGGGTTTTGCCATGTTGGCCAGGCTAGTATCAAACTCCTGATCTCAGGGGATCAGCCTCCTTCGACCTCCCTAAGTGCTGGGATTATAGGTGTGACCCACCATGCCCGGCCCACACTTTTTATCTTACCCTCTAGGGTCTTCTTCTGTAATGGAGTCGAGAAGTAATAAGAGGTGATGACAGTAGGTTTTGTTTGTTTGTTTGTTTGTTTGTTTGTTTTGAGATAGAGTTTCGCTCTTGTTGCCCAGGCTGGAGTACAATGGCACGATCTCAGCTCACCACAATCTCTGCCTCCTGGGTTCAAGCAATTATCCTGCCTCAGCCTCCCGAGTAGTTGGGATTACAGGCATGCGCTACCATGCCCAGCTAATTTTGCATTTTCAGTAGAGACCGGATTTCTCCATATTGGTCAGGCTGGTCTCGAACTCCCAACCTCAGGTGATCCACCTGCCTCGGCCTCCCAAAATGGACAGTAGGTTTTATTTTATTTTATTTTATTTTTATTTTTTTTTTTTTTGAGACGGAGTCTCGCTCTGTCGCCCAGGCTGGAGTGCGGTGGCGCGATCTCGGCTCACTGCAAGCTCCACCTCCCGGGTTCACGCCATTCTCCCGCCTCAGCCTCCGAGTAGCTGGGACTACAGGCGCCCGCCACCACGCCCGGCTAGTTTTTTGTATTTTTAGTAGAGACGGGGTTTCACCATGTTAGCCAGGATGGTCTCGATCTCCTGACCTCGTGATCCACCCGCCTCGGCCTCCCAAAGTGCTGGGATTACAGGCGTGAGCCACCGCGCCCGGCCGACAGTAGGTTTTAAAAAGAATTAGCAGATCCTGCCAGGCAACCACCTCAGGTGAGGTCATTACAGATTTCACGTGGACGGGAACAAACTGGAGCCCACAAAGAGAATCTGCATCCCATGGGGATAAACTAGACTGAGCATCTGTCTCTTACCACCTACATCTCAATGAGGCAGGTGCCTGCAGGAGCCTGGTGCAGGTGCTTATAGGAGCCATGCACTGCACCTGCATCTCACCCAGACTTGCAGAAACTGAAGAAGATCAAGTAGGAGTTGCAAGAACTCTAGACTCAGCTGCTGTCCCCAACCAGGGTGAGCCAGCAGATAAGCAACAACGTACGTCAGATGTGCCTAGTGTCCTAGACTGACCTTCAGACTGCAGTGGCTGCTGCTTCACTTCTGCCTTCCCTGTCTTCACAGATTTCCCTTGTGGCCAGTCCTAACCCAGAACCATATTTGAGAGGTAAAATCAAGGTTGTTAGAATTTGAGATGGAACTTTGCCAACAGACATGTATAAACTTAGAACTAGAGGTCAAGGATGCACTTGTAAATTTTTTTTTTTTTTTTTTTTTCAGATGGAGTTCCCACTCTTGTTTCCCAGGCTGGAGTGCAATGGTGTAATCTCAGCTCACTGCAACCTCTGCCTCCCGGGTTCAAGCGATTCTCCTGTGTCAGCCTCCCGAGTAGCTGGGATTACAGGCATGCACCACCACGCTTGGCTAATTTTTGTATTTTTAGTAGAGACGGGGTTTCGCCATTTTGGCCAGGTGGGTCTTGAACTCCTGACGTCAAGTGATCCACCCGCCTCCACCTCCCAAAGTGCTGGGATTACAAGCGTGAGCCACTGTGCCCAGCCACACTTGTAGATTTAAGGATCATTTCTTTTTTTTTTTTCTTTTTTTTTTTTTTGAGACGGAGTCTTGCTCTGTCGCCGGGGCTGGAGTGCAGTGGCCAGATCTTAGCTCTCTGCAAGCTCCGCCACCCGGGTTTACGCCATTCTCCTGCCTCAGCCTCCCGTGTAGTTGGGACTACAGGCGCCCGCCACCTCGCCCGGCTAGTTTGTTGCATTTTTTATAGAGACGGGGTTTCACCGTGTTAGCCAGGATGATCTCGATCTCCTGACCTCGTGATCCGCCCGTCTCGGCCTCCCAAAGTGCTGGGATTACAGGCTTGAGCCACCGCGCCCGGCCTAAGGATCATTTCTAACAGGGAGAATAACAAGAAAATCCTTAAATACTTCCTAGTGTAGCTCTAGTAAATTATGCAAGGTAGACCAAAGCCCCTCATAATAACCCTTTGCATATCTACCCTGAGGGAAAAAAAGAGAAATATCCACTAACACCTTGGTTATTGTCTTTTTTGATTATGAATCTTATTTGTTTTGTTTTGTTTTGTTTTGTTTTGTTTTTTTAGACCGACTCTTACTCTGTCACCCAGGCTGGAATGCAATGGGGTGATCTCAGCTCACTGCAACCTCTGCCTCTTAGGTTCAAGGGATTCTCCTGCCTCAGCCTCCCAAATAACTGGGATTACAAGTGTGGGCTACCACACTCAGCTAGTTTTTTGTATTTCTAGTAGAGATGGGGTTTCCCCATGTTTGCCAGGCTGGTCTCAAACTCCTGAGCTCAAGTGATCCACCCACCTCGGCCTTCAAAAGTGCTGGGATTACAGTCATGAGCGACCATATTCAGCCTGTTTGTTTGTCTGTTTGTTTTTGAGATGGAATTCTGCTCTTTCGCCAAGGCTGCAGTGACATGGCACGATCTTGGCTCACTGCAACCTCTGCCCCTGGGTTCAAGCGATTCTCCTGCCTCAGCCTCCCGAGTAGCTGGGATTATAGGCACGCGCCACCATGCCTGGCTAATTATTGTATTTTTAGTAGAGACAGGGTTTCACCATATTGGCCAGGCTGGTCTTGAACTCCTGACTTCAGGTGATCCGACTGCCTTGGCCTCCCAAAATGCTGGGATTATAGGCGTAAGCCACTGAACCCAGCCTCTTTTTTTTTTTTTTTTAATGGGGCCATAATTTCCATTTTAGACAATGTTAGAAAGACAAAATGCTCCTATCCTTTTTCTGAAGGGCATCCTAAGTTCAGTCTTGAGAGCAGATCCAGCTCTGGGGCTGAGGTTTAGACTCTTGAATTCATCCACGTTTATGCAAGGGGTTGAAAGCAATGAAGTTATTCTTGCATATTCAGGGACATTGTATTTTTTATTTATTTTATTTTTTGTTTTGTTTTGTTTTGTTTTGAGACGGAGTTTCACTGCTTTTGCCTAGAATGGAGTACAATGGTATGATCTCGGCTCACTGCAACCTCCACCTCCCAGGTTCAAGTGATTTTCCTGCCTCAGCCTCCTGAGTAGCTGGGATTACAGGCACCCACCGCCACACTGGGCTAATTTTTTGTATTTTTAGTAGAGACAGGGTTTCACCTTGTTGGCCAAATTGGTCTTGAACACCTGACCTCAGGTGATCCACCCGCCTCAGCTTCCCAAAGTGCTGGATTATAGGAATGAGCCACAGCACCCAGCGGACATTGTATTTTATAGGAAATAATAGTCATGTGAATTCTTTTGCCCAGTTTCTTCCTTCTTAATATCTTGAAATCTTCTTTCTGCCATCGCAATAATAAAATAGTGTTTGTCCACTAGTGGGGAAGCATATCTAGATATGACAGACCCTAAAATAGCCCCTACAGAAGGTAGATGCATATGTGGCAACTTTAGTCACTCAGTGATTATAATCCATAAGCTTAAGAGAGCTTTTGAGTGAGGCCTGGCCATCACAAGTAAAGGTTCCCAAATCTGATTTCCCATTAAAGCGCCTGCCAAGACACAGATGGTTTTAGTCTTCAAAAGATTCTATTTTACTAAGGTTGATGAAGTGTCCTGGAATCTCCCATTTTTAAAAGATCCCCAGGCAAAGCTGGACGTGGTGGCTTACGCCTGTAATCCCAGCTCTTTGGGAGGCTGAGGCAGGTGGATCATCTGAGGTCAGGAGTTCGAGACCAGCCTGGCCAACATGGTGAAACCCTGTCTTTACTAAAAATACAAAAATTAGCCAGGCACGGTGGTGCACGCATGTAATCCCAGCTACTTGGGAGGCTGAGGCAGAAGAATCACTTGAACCTGGGAGGCGGAGGTTGAGGTGAGCCGAGATCACATCATTGCACTCCAGCCTTGGCGACAAGAGCAAGACTCCATACTCCATCTCAGGGAAAAAAAAAAAAAAGAATCTCCAGGCAAAAGATCCCAGATCTGATAATCAACCATGTTTTGAAACCAATGATCCAAGGAATTCCAAGATCGGCATGAGTGACATAGCATGTGGAACGAGCTTGAGAGGGGTGTCTCTCCTGTAAAACGAGATAGCAGTTTAAATTACCCAGTTTGCCATAAATATAAAAGGTGCTCAGTTAAAAAAAAAAAAAAGAAAAAAGAAATTGACCGGGTGCAGTGGCTCACGCCTATAATCCCAGCACTTTGTAAGCCCTTGAGGTCAGGAGCTTGCGACCAGCCTGGCCAACATGGTGAAACCCCGTCTCCACCACAAAAATACAAAAAAAAAAATTAGCCGGGCGTGGTGATACATGTTTGTGGTCCCAGCCACTTGGGTGGCTGAGGAAGGAGAATCACTTGAGCCCGGGAGGTGGAGGTTGCAGTGAGCCAAGATCTTACTACTGTACTCCTGCCTGGGCAACAGTGAGATTCCATCTCAAAAAAAAAAAAAAAGAAAAGAAAAGAAATATCTGGCCCGGCGCAGTGGCTCATGCCTGTAATCCCAGCACTTTGGGAGGCCAAGGTGGGTGGATCACCTGAAGTCAGGAGTTTGAGACCAGCCTGGCCAACATGGTGAAATGCTGTCTCTACTGAAAATACAAAAATTAGCCGGGTGTGGTGGCAGGTGCCTGTAATCCAAGCAACTCACAAGGCTGAGGCAGGAGAATCCCTTGAGCCTGGGAAGCAGAAGTTGCAGTGAGCCAAGACCATGCCACTGCACTCCAGCCTGGACAACAAGAATGAAACTCAATCTAAAAAAAAATAAAAAGAAAAGAAATATCATTAAAAAAAGTAAATCAGAAACGAGGCAAGGTAATGCCACATATCTTGAAAAATTTGATGAGGGCCAGGAGCAGTGACTCACACCTGTAATCCCGGCACGTTAGGAGGCTGAGGTGGGCAGATCGTGAGGTCAGGAGATCGAGACCATCCTGGCTAACACGGTGAAACCCCATCTCTACTAAAAACACAAAAGATTAGCCAGGCGTGGTGGCACGCGCCTATAGTCCCAGCTACTCGGGAGGCTGAGGCAGGAGAATCGCTTGAACTCAGGAGGCAGAGGTTGCCGTGAGCCAAGATAGTACCTCTGTCTCAAATGGAGTCTCGCTCTGTCGCCCAGGCTGGAGTGCAGTGGCCGGATCTCAGCTCACTGCAAGCTCCGCCTCCCGGGTTTACGCCATTCTTCTGCCTCAGCCTCCCGAGTAGCTAGGACTACAGGCGCCCGCCACCTCGCCCGGCTAGTTTTTTGTATTTTTTAGTAGAGACCGGGTTTCACCGTGTTAGCCAGGATGGTCTTGATCTCCTGACCTCGTGATCCGCCCGTCTCGGCCTCCCAAAGTGCTGGGATTACAGGCTTGAGCCACCGCGCCCGGCCAAAAAAAAATTTTTTTTGATGGAAGATTTGGGAGTTTGCTTTATGACAGTGGTTCCAGGGTAATTGGAAAAGAAGTTAGAGACATGTTTTGATTGTTAAGATATTTATTGTTACATGATTATTAAAATATGTAAATATGTCTAGGAAAAATAGAAGCAAGACAGTCTTTAGATTTCAATAATTAAAAACCCAATGTATTAGCCAGGTTAACCTGGGCTATCTATTTAAAATTACTTAATATTTACTGAACATCTAGTTGATAGTACTGTGAATATTTTCAAAGTTCTCTTTGACTTCTCTTTCTTCATGTTGTCTTCCCAGTAATCTCCTTTACTCCCATAGGATCAGCTTTCATCCTTAATGGGAAAATTCTCAATCTTTTATTTTTTATATTTTTGGGTTTCATTTATTTATGGTTTTTTTTTTTTTTTTTTTTTTTTGAGACGGAGTCTCGCTCTGTGGCCCAGGCTGGAGTGCAGTGGCCGGATCTCAGCTCACTGCAAGCTCCGCCTCCTGGGTTTACGCCATTCTCCTGCCTCAGCCTCCCGAGTAGCTGGGACTACAGGTGCCCGCCACCTCGCCCGGCTAGTTTTTTGTATTTTTTTTTAGTAGAGACGGGGTTTCACCGTGTTAGCCAGGATGGTCTCGATCTCCTGACCTCGTGATCCGCCCGTCTCGGCCTCCCAAAGTGCTGGGATTACAGGCTTGAGCCACCGCGCCCGGCCTATTTATGTTTTTATTTTTATTTTTTTGACGCAGAGTCTCACTCTGTCATCCAGGCTGGAGTAGAGTGGCGTGATCTCGGCTCACGACAACCTCCGCCTCCCGGGTTCAAACAATTATCCTGCCTCAGCCTCCTGATGGCTAGGATTACAGGCATCCACCACCACACCTGGCTAGAAGTAATTTCAGTGCTACAGAAAAGATGCAGGAATAGTACAAAGGATTTCTATAACCCTTCACCCAGGTTTCCTGATGTTAACATTTTACTATATTTGCTTTACCATTCTCTGTCTCTCTGTCTTTCCCTCTCTCTCTTCTTTCTATTTTCCATTTATAGACATATTTATAATATATACACATATACACATAGAGAGACACATATATATACCCATATATAGATATACAGATTGTACACATATAAAAACTGTATACCTACACACACACACACACACACACACACATACATATTTTTCCTGAACCATCTGAGAGTTAAGTTAAATACATGATGCAGCTTAACCCTTAAATACTTTCCTAAAGGACAAAGCACAGCCATCAACATCAAGATTAACATGGATATAACGCTACTAAATCCTCCACATTTCCCAATAATGTCCTTTATAGCAAAATAAAACAAAACAAATCAGAACAAGACAAAATTACTTCTTTTAGTCTACTATCCAGTCCAGGAACACACGTAGTGTTGATTTTCATGTCCCTTTACCCTTCCTCAGTCTGAAGCAGTTCTTCTAATCTTTCTTTGCCACTCGCGACCTTGGCATTTTTGAAGAGCACGGGACATTTATTTGGGAGAATGTTACTCAATTTGGGTTTCTCTGATGTTTTCCCATGATCAGATTTAGGTTATGCATTAGGCAAGAATATCATAGAAGGGATGCTTTGTTCTTCTTGGCATATCACGTCAGGAAGTACATGATACTGATTTGTTCTATTACTGGTGAGGTGAACACTGATCATTTGATCAAGGGGTTGGCAGCCACGTTCCTTCAATGTAAAGTTACTATTTGTCTGTGTTGTTTATAAGTAATTTATGGGGAGATACTGTGAGACCATGTAAGTGTTCTGTTCAGCAAACTTTCACCCACTAATTTTTACATCCATCAATGATTCTTGCCTGAATCAACTAGTACTGTGATGATTGCCAGGTGGTAATTTTTTTACTCCATCAGTCCTTCTACATTTAGAAGTTGGTATTCCACCGTAAGGAAGTGCCTTTCTTTCTCCACATTTATTTAGTTCATTTTTCATTTATTTTTATCAGTATTGATTAATGAATCTCAATTTAATTCAATTGTTATTATCTAACACTAATATTATTTATTTTGATGCTCATATTGTTCCATATTTGGCCAGTGGGTACCCCTTTAATCTGATCCTTTCTTTTCTTTTCTTTTTTTTTTTTTTTGAGGCGGAGTCTCGCTCTGTCGCCCAGGCTGGAGTGAGTGGCGCGATCTCGGCTCACTGCAAGCTCCGCCTCCCGGGTTCCCGCCATTCTCCTGCCTCAGCCTCCTGAGTAGCTGGGACTACAGGCGCCGCCACCACGTCCGGCTAATTTTTGTATTTTTTAGTAGAGACGGGGTTTCACCGGGTTAGCCAGGATGGTCTCGATCTCCTGACCTCGTGATCCGCCCGTCTTGGCCTCCCAAAGTGCTGGGATTACAGGCTTGAGCCACCGCGCCCGGCCCTGATCCTTTCTTTTTTTGACAAATCTTTCTTTTCTTTTCTTTTTTTTTTTTTTCGGAGACAGAATCTTGCTCTGTTGCCCAGGCTGAGTGCAGTGGTGTGATCATAACTCACTACAGAAGCCTTGAACTCCTGGGCTCAAGCTATCCTCCTGCCTTGGCCTCCCAAAGCACTGGGATTACCAGGGTGAGCTGTTGCATCTGGCCCTCATCACTTTTTAACTACTTCCTCACTTCCTAGCACAGCAAGAGGTTCCTAGCTAAGCTTATACTTTTTTCTACTCCCCTCAGCCTTGGAATCAGCCATTTCTCCAAAGTGCTCTTGTCTCTTTTAGAGAATAGCATCTATAAACCAAGATCTGGGACCAAAGTATGCTCATTGCTTTTGCAAAGCTGTTGCCTCTAGGCTCTTTCAGGGGAGATATATATATACACACACACACATATACATAATGCACTACAGTTGTCCCCCGTATCAGTGGGGGATTGGTTCCACGACTGCCCCCCACCACCCTCCTGCCCCACAGATACCAAAATTTGCATATGTTCAAGAAGAGCCTTACATAAGATGGTATAGCATTTGCATATAACCTACACACATCCTCTGGTATATTTTAATCATCTCTAGATCGCTTATAATATGCACTACAATGTAAATGCTATGTAAATAGTTGTTATACTGTATTTTTTGTGTTTTCTTTATTGTTGTATTGTTATTTTTTATTCCTAATATGTTTGATCCGTGGCTGGCTGAACCTATGGATGCAGAACCCATGGATGTGGAGGGCCAACTGTCTAATGTGCATATCTACTTCTACATCTACCTATCTATCTATCCTATCTTTCTATCCTATCTATCTATCTATCTACTTATCTATCTCTGTCTATTGCCATCTATTTCTCTATCATCTCTATCTATCATCCATCTCTCTATATCTATCATCAATCTCTGTCATCCATTTTTTTTTTTTTTTTTGAGACAAAGTTTTGCTCTTGTTCCCCAGACTGGAGTGCAATGGCACAATCTCTGCTCACCGCAACCTCTGCCTCCCAGGTCCAAGCGATTCTCCTGCCTCAGCCTCCAGAGTAGCTATGATTATAGGCATGTGCCAATATGCCGGGCTAATTTTGTATTTTTAGTAAAGGTGGGGTTTCTCCATGTTGGTCAGTCTGCTCTCAAACTCCTGACCTCACGTGATCTGCCTGCCTTGGCCTCCCAAAGTGCTGAGATTAGAGGCATGAGCCACTGTGCCTGGCCTATTTCTTTCTTTCTTTTTTTCTTTTCTTTTTTTTTTTTTTTTTTTTTGGAGACGGAGTCTTGCTCTTGTCGCCCAGGCTGGAGTGCAATGGCACAATCTCGGCTCACTGCAACCTCCACCTTCTGGGTTCAAGCGATTCTCTTGCCCAGCCTCCCAAGTAGCTGGGATTACAGGCACCTGCCTCTACACCTGGCTAATTTTTGTATTTTTGGTAGAGACGAGGTTTCACCATGTTGGCCAGGCTGGTCTCTAACTCCTGACCTCAGGTGATCTGCCCACCTCGGCCTCTCAAAGTGCTGGGATTACAGGCATGAGCCACTACGCCCAGCCTCATCCATTTACTTCTGTCTATGCATCTCTATCATGCATCTTTATCTATCTATCTATCTACCTACCTACCTACCTACCTACCTATCTATCTATCTGTCTGTCTGTCTATCTATTATCTATTTCTGTCATCCATTGATCTATATCTCTGTCATCCACTTATCTCTATCCATCTCTATCATTCATCTCTACCTGTCTATCTGATCTATCTCTATCATCCATCAATCTGTATCTGTCTTTATCTGTCATCCATTTATCTCTATCCATCTTTATCATATCATCTATCTATCTATCTATCTATCTCTGTCTATCATCTAACTTTTCTTTTAAAAACCATGAGTTCTGAACGGGCACAGTGGCTCACGCCTGTAATCCCAGCACTCTGGGAACCCGAGGCAGGGGGATCACTTGAGGTCAGGAGCTCGAGACCAGCCTGGCCAACATGGTGAAACCCTGACTCTACCAAGAATACAAAAATTAGCTGGGTGTGGTGGTAAGCGCCTGTAATGCCAGCTTCTTGGGAGGCTGAGGCAGCAGAATCGCTTGAACCCTGGAGGCAGAGGTTGCAGCAAGCAGAGATCATGCCACTGCACTCCAGGCTGAGCGACAGAGTGAGACTCTGTCTAAGAAAAAAACGAAACAACAACAACAAAAAAGATGAGTTCACACTGATATCTCCAATTTCAAATCTTTGAATCACAACACCACAGGGTTTATTCCAGTCTATTTTTCTTTCCACATTTGTAACCCCCTTCTCTGACAGAGATAATAAACCTGGCTTTCATTATCTTCAATACGTTTACTTACTTGCTTATTACCCCCGTATGTAACCAACTTCCTAACCCTGCTGGGTGCCTCCTTGGCACCAACCTTATAGGTATCACTGGCCCTGCCCTGCATGAAGAGAAGAAAATTGTAATAAAATAATAATAATGATAGTAATAATAATATTTTTTAAAGACAAGAAAAAGGAACAAGAGGGAAGAGAAAGAATAGTAAGTCGATATGGCTATCTTGAATGAACAAATTAACCTAAAATCTTAACAATATAACCCAATAAATAATGCAATAACATTTCTTGCTCCTGTAAGGTTTGGTGCTGATCAGGTGGTTTTCCAGAGAACTATCCTGGAAGTGGTGATTCAGGGATTCAAGCTGCTTTCATTTTATGGTTCTGCCACCTCATCCCATGACCTCCACAGGTTCAGCTAAAGGGGAAGAGGTGGAACAAGAAGGCACATCTGCCCTCAACTGCCTCAGACTAAAAGTGACACATCACTTCCATTTATATTCTTTTGGCAAGAATTAATTCCATGACACCACCCAGGTGCACAGGACTGAGAAAATAGGGAAGAGCACATGGATTTTCAGACAGCACTAACAGTCTCCTCCACACCCAGTAGATACATTGGAATGGATTTTGTATCTAGATAACATAAGCTATGTGTAGCTTCCTGGTGGACATTCTTAAAAGGTAACAATGAGGTTGACCAGGAAAAAAATGAGCAAAACTATTTTATCCAACTTTGAGTTACAAGGTGGTGAAATGCAACAGTCATCCATAAAATAGGATTTTGGTTTTGGATTAGTTGAGTTAAAGCCGTTTCTTCTAGAAGTAGTTAGCAGGATCATGCCTATCACAGCCACACCTAGTCCAAAGGCTAGCATGTTTTTTCCTGGTGGCCCTGGTAAGTATCTGGATGTAATCATTCAGAGTTCATTCAGAAACTACAGTATAAAGTACAGCCTCGTGCTTCCTCCTCTAATTATAATTGTTTTTAAATTTTTAAATAATTTCAAACTTACAGAAAAGATGTAAGAATAGTACAAATAACTCATATATAATTCATCCAGATTTACCAGTTTTTAATATTTTGTCACAACTGCTTTAATAGCTTTTTTTCCCATCTATCTCTATGTCTGGCTATTTATTTATCTATCTACCTATTTACCTATTATCCCTCCACCCATTCATCTATCCATATAATTTGCACCATTTGAGAGTAAACTGCAGAGTATACTGTTTAGCCCCTAAATACTTCAGGTGCATTTTTTTTTTTTGTGGGGGGGCGGTGGGAGGAGAGTCTTGCTCTGACACCCAGGCTGGAGTGCAGCAGCACGACCCCAGCTCCCTGCAACCTCCACCTCCGAGGTTCAAGTGATTCTCGTGCCTCAGCCTCCTGAGTAGCTGGGACTATAGGCGTGTGCCGCCACACCTGGCTAGTTTTTGTATTTTTAGTAGAGATGGGGTTTTGCCATGTTGGTCAGGCTGGTCTCAAACTCCTGACCGCAAGTGATCTGTCCACCTCAGCCTCCCAAAGTGCTGGAATTACAGGTGTGAGCCACCACGCCCGGCCTCAGAGTGCATTTCTTAAGAACAAGGATATTCTCTTACATAAGCACAGTATAATTATCAAAATCAGGAAATTTAACACTAATAATCTAACCTATAATCTACATTCGAAATTTGCTAATTGTCCCAACAATGTCCTTTATTTACAACAATGCTTTTTTTTCTGGTCCGTATGCAATCCTGGATGACATATTGCATTTAGTACACATACCTCTTTAGCTCCCTTTGCTAAAACTGGACTGTGGTGGCAGTGCCACCTCAGCTCACTGCAACCTCTGTTTCCCTGGCTCAAGCAATCCTACAATCTCAGCCTCCCAAGTAGCTGGGGTTACAGGTGTGAGCCACCATGCCTGGCTAATTTTTGTATTTTTAGTGGAGATGAAGTTTCACCATGTTGGCCAGGCTGGTCTCAAACTCCTAAGCTCAAAGTGATCCGCCAGCATGGGCCTCCCAAAGTGCTAGGATTACAGGCATGAGCCACGGCACCTGGCCTGACTTTTTTTTTTGCCCACTGCCACCCCCAGCTAATTTTTCTTTTTAAATACTTTAAGTTCTGGCATACATGTGCAGAATATGCAGGTTTGTTACATAGGTATACACGTGCCATGGTGGTTTGCTGCACCCATCATCCTGTCATCTACATTAGGTATTTCTCCTAATGCTATCCCTCCTCCCCTATCCCCCCATTCCCTAACAGACCCCAGTGTGTGATGTTCCCCTCCCTGTGTCCACGGGTTCTCATATTCAACTCCCCCTTATGAGTGAGAACATGTGGCGTTTGGTTTTCTGTTCCTGTGTTAGTTTGCTGAGAATAAGGGTTTCCAGCTTCATCCATGTCCCTGCAAAGGACATGAACTCATCCTTTTTTATGACTGTATAGTATTCCATGGTGCATATGTGCCGCATTTTCTTTATCCAGTCTATCACTGATGGGCGTTTGGGTTGGTTCCAAGTCATTGCTATTGTGAATAGTGCTGCAGTAAACATATGTGTGCATGTGTCTTTATAATAGAATGATTTATAATCTTTTGGGTATATGCCCAGTAATGGGATTGCTGGGTCAAATGGTGTTTCTGGTTCTAGGTCCTTGAGGAATCGCCACACTGTCTTCTACAATGGTTGAACTAATTTACACTCCCACCAACAGTTAAAAGTGTTCTTATTTCTCCACATCCTCTCCAGCATCTGTTGTTTCCTAACTTTTTAATGATCACCAGAATCTACAAGGAACTTTAATAAATTTACAAGAAAAAAACTCCATCAAAAAGTGGGTGAAGGATATGAACAGACACTTCTCAAAAAGAAGACATTTATGCAACCAACAAACATATGAAAAAAAGCTCATCATCACTGGTCATTAGAGAAATGCAAATCAAAACCACAATGAGATACCATATCATGCCAGTTAGAATGGCCTGACATTTTTTAGGAGTACAGGCCAGCGATTTGTGTAAAATTTTCCTTAACTGAGAGTTGTCTGAAGTTTTCTTTTGATTCCATTCAGGTTGTGCATTTAGAGAAGGGATACTGCGTGAGTGATGTATTCTGCTCAGTGCACCCCTCAGGAAACACTTGGTGATTTATTCCATTCCTAGGGTGAGGTTAACTTTGATCACTTGGTTTAAGGTGGTGTCTATCAAATTTCTTCACTCTAAAGTATTATTTTTCCCTTTGTAATTAATCAGTAATTTACAAAGAGATACTTTTGAGACTATGTAAATATCCTGTTTTTCAAAAATCACGTACCCACTAATTTTCACATCTATTGATTATTCTTGCCTGAATCAACAATTACCATGATGCTTATAAAATAATGATTTTCTAAATCCTTGTTTCAGGCCAAGTGCAGTGGCTCATACCTGTAATCCCAGCACTTTGGGAGACCGAAATGGATCACCTGACGTCTGGAGTTTGAGATCAGCCTGGCCAACATGGTGAAACCCCATCTCTATTAAATATACAAAAATTAGCCTCGTACCACACCATGGTGGCGGGCACCTGTAATCCCAGTTACCTGGGAGGCTGAGGCAGGAGAATCACTTGAACTCAGGAGGCAGAGGTTGCAGTGAGCCAAGATCACGCCACTGCATTCCAGCCTGGGCAACAGACTGAGACTTCGTCTCAAAAACAAAAACAACAACAACAAAAAATAAATCTTTGTTTCTTCTACATTTTTTTTTTTTAGCTGACCATTCTACTATAAGAATGAGCTTTCCCTGAGCATAGTAGCTCATGCCTATAATCCCAGCACTTTGGGAGGCCAAGGCAGGCAGATCACTTAAGACCAGGAGTTCGAGACCAGCCTGGCCAACATGGCAAACCCCCATCTCTACTAAAAATACAAAAATTATCCAGGCGTGGTGGCACGCACCTGTAGTCCCAGGTACTCAGGAGGCTGAGGTGGGGACGATCACTTGAACTTGGGAGGCAGAGGTTGCAGCGAGCCAAGATCACACCACTGCATTCCAGCCTGGGTGACAGAGCAAGACTCTGTCTCAAAACAAGACAAAAAGAATGAGCTTTCCTTTTTATTCATTCATTCATTTGTTATCAGTATAGATATGGACTCTGGAATCTAGATTATAACACATTACTAGTTAGATGTTTTGTTGGCTTTTTTTTTTTTTTTTTGGACAGAGGGTCTTACCTGGGCTGGAGTGCAGTGCTGCAGACTGGTGGAATCATAGCTCACTGCAGCCTCAAACTCCTGGGCTCAAGTGAACCTCTCATCACAGCCTCCCAAATAGCTGGGACTACAGGCGCATGGCACAACACCTAGTTTATTTTTGTATTTTTTGTAGAGATGGGGTTTCATCATGTTGCCCAGGCTAGTCTTGAACTTCTGGGTTCAAGTGATCTGCCCTCCTCAGCCTTCCAAAGTGTTTGGACTACAGGTGTGAACCAGTGCACCCAGCCTACTTTTGTTTTGATGTTCAAATTATCCCATTTGGGAGCCCCTGCCAGCTGGCTCCTGTGTACTTTTAACATGTCCCATCACTTTTTGAGCAGATCTTTACTTTCTTTTAAAAAATATATATATATATTTATTTTTAATTTTAATTTTTAAAATTGTTTATAGAGACAAGAGTCTCGCTATGTTGCCCAGGCTGGTCTCAAACTCCTGGGCTCAAGGGATCCTCCTGCCTCAGCCTCCCAAAGTGCTGGGATTACAGGTGTGAGCCATGGCTCCCAGCCTTCCTTACTTTCTGATGCAACATATTTCTGGCTCATCTGTGCTTTTCATGTTCTAACCCTGGCATGTCATTTCTCCAAGAAGCCCTGATACCTTTTATAGGGTGATGGTATTTAGGAACCTGGGCACTAGGTTCCTAATTTAGTAATCCTTTCTTCAGGAATAACTCACCTTATTGAATCTATTCATTTCAGGCATTCTGAACTGCAGGGTTGAATTGGCCCCATTTACTCAGGCTGAGAAAGCATTTAGTTCCTTTACATTACTCATAAGATCCTAAGTTCTACAAGAGTCTGGTTTGCTCATCAGTGGACTCTTTACCCCTACGGTGCCAGCCATGTATATCCAAAGTGTTCTATAAATATTTTCTGAATGATTTAATGCTGCCAAGCCTACCTTAGAGAAATCTACTTGAGATATGGTTCCAATTCGAAGTTCAAGAGTCACTACAGAGCAGTTACATTCTTTGCACTCACCATGTTACAGAGTCATAGCCTAAAATAGACTTATCTGTCCTACAGTTTACCTTAGTATTTATATTGCATTCGAAACCTGTAGAAGCCAACAGCTTAGTCTACAAAAATTGTTTTTTAGGGGCCCTTTTCCAAAATGCCTTGTTTTCAAGATTTTCTAAAAGGTTAAGAAGCAATTACAAGCCAGGTGCGATGGCTCACGCCTGTAACCCCAGCACTTTGGGAGGTCAGAAGTTTGAGACCAGCCTGGCCAACATGGTGAAACCCGTCTCTAGTAAAAATACAAAAATTAGTTGGGCATGGTAGCATGCATGCCTGTAATCCCAGCTGCTCAGGAGGCTGAGGCAGGCAGATTGCTTGAACCCTGGAGGCGGAGGTTGCAGTGAGCTGAGATCATGCCATTGTACTCCAGCCTGGGCAACAAGAGCGAAATTCCGTTTCAAAAACAAAACAAAAATTAGCTAGATGTGGTGGCGCATGCCTGTAATCCCAGCTACTCAGGAGGCTGAGGCAGGAGAATAGCTTGAACCCAGGAGGTGGAGGCTGCAGTGAGCCGAGATCACGGCACTGCACTCCAGCCTGAGCGACACAGTGAGACTTTGTTTCAAAAAAAAAAAAAAAGAAGTGGCCGGGCGCAGTGGCTCACGCCTGTAATCCCAGCACTTTGGAAGGCCGAGACGGGCGGATCACGAGGTCAGGAAATCAAGACCATCCTGGCTAACACGATGAAACCCTGTCTCTACTAAAAATCCAAAAATTACCCGGGCGTGGTGGCGGGTGCCTGTAGGACCAGCTACTCGGGAGGCTGAGGCAGGAGAATGGCGTGAACCCCGGAGGCGGAGGTTTCAGTGAGCAGAGATCATGCCACTGCACTCCAGCCTGGGCGACAGAGTGAGACTCCGGAAAAAAAAAAAAAAAAAAAAAAAAAAGGTAATTTTAGCAAATGTGGTTACTTTTACTAAAACTGTGACAGAACTAACCTATAAAATCTGAGGCACGTGACATATATATAGGTTTTCATCTATGGTTCCTGGCTCATCACTCCCATAGCCCCTGTTACAATAAAGAGAATCTCGCTGATCTCCTGCCCTCCCTTTGCCTGCCCATGGCGGGACTCTAATCTCATCACTCCAGAGAGGATCTTGTCCCATAATCTGGAGGAAGGAATGTTGCACAGAGTGACAGAGTGACCAAGAAGAATCTTGCTGGACCAACACTTTGGGAGGCCGAGGTGCATGGATCACTTGAGCTCTGGAGTTCCAGATCAGCCTGGTCAACATGGTAAAACGCTGTCTCTACAAAAAATACAAAAATTAGCCGGGTATAGTGGTGTGCACCTGTAATCCCAGTTACTTGGCAAGCTGTAGCAGGAGAATTGCTTGAACCTGGGAGGGGGAGGTTGCAGTGAGCCAAGATGGCGACACTGCACTCCAGCCTAGGCAATGGGAGTAACACCTTGTCTCAAAAAATAATATTAATAATCTTTCTGGGTTTAGAGCATACCCCTTTTGTCCAATCACATGGTTGTGCATGCTTCAATCACATCTATCCAATGAAGTCTCCATAAAAAGTCCCAAGAGGGCAGGGTGTGAGAGCTTTTGGACAGGTGAATATGTGGTTTCCTGGAGAGCGGTGTGCTTGGGGAGAGCATGGAAGCACTATGCCCCATCCCCCATAACTTGCCCTATGCAGCTCTTCATCTGTATTATCTGTAATATCCTTTATAATAAACCAGTAAATGTAAATAAATGTTTCCTTGAGTTCTGTAAGTCACACTTGCAAATTAATTGAACCCAAAGAGGGAATTCTGGGAACCCCAACTTAAAGCCAGTTGGTCAGAAGTTCCAGAGACCCAGACTTGCTAGGGTGTCTGAAATGGGGGCAGGTTGGGAGACTGAACCCTCAACCTACGGGACCTGGCACTATCTCCAGGTCAATGACGTTGGAATTGAATTAGAGGATATTCGGCTGGTGTCTGCTGCAGAATTGATTGCTCGTTTCTTGGTGGGGAGAAATCCTCCACATTTGGTCACAAAAGTCTGCTGTGTTGATTGTTGTGTTGATTGTTGTGTTGTTGAGCGAGACAATGGGAAAAACACAATTATAATTTTTCTGAACAAGGTATTAACTCAAAATACACTGTATATAGTTAAGTAGAGCATTTTATGCTATTTTCCTTGATAAAACTGTGACTATAATCCTTCTATCAGGAAAAAAATAAACCACATCATTATTTTAACAGAGTGTTGCCTATGGGAATAGGTTAAATGGGCATTGGAGAAGCTTAAAGGCACCAAGAGAAGACTGAGTCTGCACACATAATAACTGCAGAAAGAGCTACCACCCCTAGTGGTGGAGGCACAAAGGTTGGAGTTATTAGAATTTAGCAGCGGGTAGTTGCCTGTGGAACTAGGACCCAAACCTCTGAGAAGGCACTGCCTGGCTGGAGCTTGTCTCCAAAGGAACTCAATGAGGCTGATTCTGGAAATGCTAGAAAAAGCTGGGTATGCTAGCCAAAATGTCCTTTTATCATTTTTGCTCATATCAAAGTACCCTTCCAGGTTATCTAGTATAAAAATAACCCAAACATACTGGCTGTATCACAGAACTCTTCTAGTCGTTTAGCAGCTGGGCTATTTCAAGACACCACAATTTCAACCTTCTCCCTTCTATTGAGATCTAATGGCATAGGCCGGGTGCAGTGACTCACGCCTGCAATCCCAGCACTTTGGGAGGCCGAGGTGGGTGGATAACCTGAGGCCACGAGTTTGAGATCAGCCTGGGGAACATGACCCCGTCTCTACTAAAAATACAAAATTAGCTAGGTATGGTGGCACATGCCCGTAATCCCAACTACTTGGGAGGTTGAGGCAGGAGAATTGCTTCAACCCGGGAGATGGAGGTTGCAGTGAGCCGAGGTCATGCCATTGCACTCCAGCCTGGGCAAGAAGAGTGAAACTCTCCATCTCAAAAAAAAAAAAAAAAGTTATTCAGTCGTGGTGGCATGTGCCTGTAATTCCAGCTACTCTGGTGGCTGAGGCAGGAGAATCCCTTGAACCCAGGAGGCAGAGGCTATGGTGAGCTGAGATTGCACCACGGCACTCCAACCTGGGTGACAGAGTGAGACCATGTCTCAAAAAAAAAAAAAAAAAAAAAAAGCCAGGCGTAGTGACTCACGCTTTTAATCACAGCCCTTTAGGAGACCGAGGTGGGCAGATCATGAGGTCAGAAGTTCGAGACCAGCCTGGCCAACACAGTGAAACCCCATCTCTACTAAAAATACAAAAACTAGCTATGCATGGTGGTGGGCACCTGCAATCCCAGCTACTTGGGAGGCTGAGGCAAAAGAATCGCTTGAACCCGGGAGGCAGAGGTTGCAGTGAGCCGAGATCATACCACTGCACTCCAGCCTGGATGACAGAGCTAGACTCCATCTAAAAAAAAAAGCACAAACCAACTGTTGCTGCCAGAGTGAAGGGAGGAAGATGTAAAGGGTTGGGACAGGAGCAGCAGCCAAGTCCCATCTTCCTGCTGTCCAATCTCCTTTAGTACCCCCTGTTGGTGAACCTATAATAGTCTTTGGCATTGTCTCAGCCCAACTGTCAGAAACTACAGAGGAGTGGGTTTGGAGCTGAGAAACAATAGCTTAACCAGCACAGCAATATAGGAGTTCTAACTGAGAGCAATATGTTATAGCAACACATTTAGACCCTGAAATAACATACTATAGAGAGAATATTTGAATGCTCACTTGATGGATTTAATGCATACATAAACTCAATTCTTTATGTTCAGCTTTGTTAAAGTCCTCTTACATCAAGATTTATATGGTTAATTAACAAAACAACATTAAAGCCTCACTGGGAAGAAAACACATACAAAGACTGTGAATAGGCCAGGCACAGTGGCTCATGCCTGTAATCCCAGCACTTTGGGAGGCTGAGGTAGGCGGATCATGAAGTCAGGAGGTTGAGACCAGCCTGACCAACATGGTGAAACCCTGTCTCTACTAAAATATAAAAATTAGTCAGATGTTGTGGTGGACACCTGTAATCCCAGCTACTCGGGAAGCTGAGGCAGGAGAATCACTTGAACCTGGGAGGGGGAGGTTGCAGCCAGCTGAGATCATGCCACTGCACTCCAGCTGGGGGGACAGAGGGAGACTCCCTCTCAAAAAAAGAAAAAAAAGACTGAATAACTCAGATTACAAATTTGAAACAAAAGTAGAATTCTGATCTCTAGTTTTGAGAAACAAATCATAATGTTAGTGAGTATAGTTTGATCTTTTCTTTTTTTTTTTTTTTTTTTTGAGACGAAGTCTGGCTCTGTCTGTAACCCAGGCTGGAGTGCAGTAGCGCCATCTCGGCTCACTGCAAGCTCCGCCTCCCGGGTTTACGCCATTCTCCTGCCTCAGCCTCCCGAGTAGCTGGGACTGCAGGCACCCACCACCTCGCCCGGCTAGTTTTTTTTTTCGTATTTTTAGTAGAGACAGGATTTCACCTTGTTAGCCAGGATGGTCTCGATCTCCTGACCTCGTGATCCGCCGGTCTCGGCCTCCCAAAGTGCTGGGATTACAGGCTTAAGCCACCGCGCCCGGCCTGATCTTTTCTTGACTGAAACCTAGTAAGCTTGGAGATCAGCATTTTAAACCACTGAAAGTTTAGAAGACAAAAATTAATAGGGATCAAAGGAGAGGTTATTAGATACCGAGTCAGTTGGCAGCTAAAAGGAGGGATAGATAACAGATAAAAATGAGAAGAACCAGAATTTAAAAACCTCATAAGTTAAAAAAATACAGCTGGCTCTAGTCCCATTTAGGATTAAACAGCTATTAATCTGTTTTCACGATGCTGATAAAGACATACCTGAGGCTGCATAATTTATGAAGAAAAATATGTTTAATGGACTCACAGCTCCACATGGCTGGGGAGGCCTCACAGTCATGGTGGAAGGTGAAAGGTATGTCTCACGTGGTGGCAGACAAAAGAGAACTTGTGCAAGGAAACTCCCCCTTATAAAACTATTAGATCTCATGAGACTTATTCACTATTACAAGAACAGCATGGGAAAGACCCACCCCCAGGATTCAGTTACTCCCACCGGGTCCCTCCCACGACAGGTGGGAATGGTGGGAGCTACAATTCAAGAAGAGATTTGGGTGGGGACACAGCCAAACTACATCAACAACTTTACATGCTTATAGATGCTTTTGTTTATAACAACAACACACACGCGCATGCACCCCTATAAGTGGAGAGGGCAGAGAAAGTGACAGCAAGAGCATCCTGGCTGTCAAGACATATTATGCAGACAACATCTGTCTATCAAAAATCACACGGTGGTGTTTTCTTGTGGTTCCAGCTATTCCAGGGGCTGAGGTGGGAAGATCACCTGGGCAACGTAGTGAGACTTCATCTCTCTCTCTCTCTTTCCCTCTCTTTCTGAGGTAGAGTGTCACTCTGTCACCCAGGCTGAAGTGCAGTGGCGTCATTATGGCTCACTGCAGCCTCTGCCTCCTGGGCTGAAGTGATCCTCCCACCTCAGTCTCCCAAGTAGCTGGGAGCACAGGTGCACGCAACCATGCCCGGCTAATTTTTGTATTTTTTTTTATAGCGACGGCATTTCGCCGTTTTTCTCAGGCTGGTCTCAAACTCTTGGGCTCGAGCAATCCACCCGCCTCGGCCTCCCAAAGTGCTGGGATTACAGATGCGAGCCACCACGAGTGACCAAGACCCTATCTCTTAAAAGAAAAAACTCATATGCTAATTGGTCCATTTATTTAATTTCGGGGAACTATTCTTACAATTACAGCACATGTGCAAAATGATATGGGTACAAGATGATTCATTGTAGCACTACTTATAACTACAACAGATTGGAAACAATATAGTAATCGATCAATAGGGTTAAATAAATTATGATACAGCCACACATGGAACACTATGGAACTGCAAATAAATATAAATAAATAAAATGACACCTTTTGTACTGACGTCAAAAGGTCTCCAAACACTGTTAACTGAAAAATTTAAGGTATTAAATAGTAGGTAGAGTATACCACCTATGAAAGAGAAAAGTAAAATTTGTGTGTGTATGTGTGTGTGTGTGCATGTGGTATCTCTGGAAAGATACACACACAAAAACTAATAACATTGATTGCCTATGGGGTGGGGAACTGGAGAGTGGGGATCAGAGGTGAAAGGGAGACTTTTCATTGTTTCTTTTTTCTTTTTCTGTTATTGAGACAGGGTCTCACTCTGTCACCCAGTCTGGAGTGCAGTAGTATAATCACAGCTCACTGCAGCCCTGACCTCCCGGCCTCAAGCCGTCCTCCTGCCTCAGTCTCCCAAGTAGCTGGGACTACAGGCACACGCCACTACACCTGGCTAATTTTTCTTTTTTTTTGACACGGAGTCTAGCTCTATCGCCCAGGCTGGAGTGCAATGGCACGATCTTGGCTCAGGGCAAGCCCCGCCTCCTGGGTTCACGCCATTCTCCTGCCTCAGCCTCCCTAGTGGCTGGGACTACAGGCGCCCGCCACAATGCCCGGCTAATATTTTTGTATTTTTAGTAGAGACGGGGTTTCACCGTGTTAACCAAGATGGTCTTGATCTCCTGACCTTGTGATCCACCCGCCTCGGCCTCCCAAAGTGCTGGGATTACAGGCGTGAGCCACCGCGCCCGGCCACCTGGCTAATTTTTAAATATTTTGTCGGCCAGGCACAATGGCTTACGCCTGTAATCCCAGTTACTCTGGAGGCTGAAGCAGGAGAATCGCTTGAACCTGGGTGGCAGAGGTTGCAGAGAGCCCAGATCGCACCACTGCAGTCCAGCCTGGGCGACAGAGCGAGATTCTGTCTCCAAATTAAAAAAAAAAATTAATAAAATAATAATAAAAGAAGACCAAAACTAACAGCAATTCACATTTTCTTTTCTTTTCTTTTTTTTTTTTTGAGATGGTGTTTCACTGCTGTTGCCCAGGCTGGAGTGCAATGGTGCAATCTCAGCTCACTGCAACCTCCGCCTCCTGGGTTCAAGCGATTCTGCTGCTTCAGCCTCCCAAGTAGCTGAGATTACAGGCGCCCGCCACCACGCCCAGCTAATTTTTGTACTTTTGGTAGAGATGAGGAGTCACCATGTTGGCCAGGCTAGTCTCGAACTCCTGACCTCAGGCAATCCCACCCGCCTCAGCCTCCCAAAGTGCTGGGATAACAGGTGTGAGCCACTGCACCCGGCCCACTTTTTTTTTTTTTTTTTTTTTTGAGACATGGTTTCACTCTGTTGCCCAGGCTGATCCCGAACTCCCGAGCTCAAGCGATCCGCCCACTTCAGCCTCCTAAAGTGCTGGGATTACAGGAGCGAGTCACCTCGCACAGCCAGCAACTCACATTTTAATGACAAATGACAGACTACTTGACAGAGCTCTTCTATAGTAGAAATATTACAAACTACAGTGAGTTTCACAGCGACATCTAGTGTACCCTTTCTGTAAAATCGTTTAAACTCAATGACTGGAATACCAGTTTGAGGCTATATGACTAGGTATTATTATTATTATTATTATTATTACTATTTTTTTTTTTTTTTTTTTTTTGAGACGGAGTTTCGCTCTGTCGCCCAGGCTGGAGTCCAGTGGCGCGACCCCGGCTCACTGCAAGCTCTGCCTCCCGGGTTCACGCCATTCTCCTGCCTCAGCCTCCCCAGTCAGTAGCTGGGACTACAGGTGCCCGCCACCACGCCTAGATAATTTTTTGTGTGTGTGTTTTTAGTAGAGACGGGGTTTCACCGTGTTAGCCAGGATGTTCTCAATCTCCTGACCTCGTGATCCACCCGCCTCGGCCTCCCAAAGTGCTGGGATTACAGGCGTGAGCCACCGCGCCCTGTCGGCTAGGCATTATTTTTTAAATCCTGATGTAAATGGCCTAACCAAAACCTGCTTATTAATTCTTATTGTGCAAAATGTTTGGGGTTCTCACTGTCCATGTTTTAGCTGGATTAGCATTTACTACAGCACTTGACTTTGCAGTCTAAAAATAGTTACTTTTGGTTGCTTTAAAATTTTACCGTAAAATTCACATAGTTTGTAATGAGAAAAAGATCAGGAATGTTATGAATTCATCTGCAATTCTTTCCTCGATTCAAAGCTGCCTAATACAGGGTAGTATAGTATGAAAATAGTATAGAAGGATCTCTGTACACAAAACTAAAATTCTATTTGTAGAATATTGGGAAGTTAGAAATTACCCAAGTAAAAATATTAGCGACATTCTTGACTAACAAAAGAGTACCAGACAATAATAAGCAAATACCTTGGAACTGCTATCAGACATTCTCTTTGGTATGGTTAAAAATGTACAATAGCCCCAAAGTGACTTATTTATAAAAACAAAACAATCTATATGTAAACATTTATTGATAATACCATATAATGTTTTTCTGTTATATCTACTTTATTTAAAATAATTGTTGTGACTTTTTTTTGAGACAGGGTTTCACTATATTGCCCAGGCTGGAGTGCAGTAGAGCTAGTCACAGGTGTGATCATAGCACACAGGAGCCTCAAACTCCTGGACTCAAGGGATCCTTTGGCCTCAGCCTGCTGAGTAGCTGGGGCTACAGATACACACCACTGAACCCAGCCCTATTACATCTACTTTATTTTTATTTATTTATTTAGAGATGGAATCGTGCTCTGTTGCCCAGGCTGGAGTGTAGTGGTGCAATCTCGGCTCACTGCAACCTCCGCCTCCTGGGTTCAAGCGATTCTCCTGCCTCGGCCTTCAGAGTAGCTGGGACTACAGGCACGCACTACCACGCCCTGCTAATTTTTGCATTTTTAATAGAGATGGGGTTTCTCCATGTTGGCCAGGCTGGTCTGGAACTCCTGATCTCAGGTGATCCGCCCACCTCAGCCTCCAAAGTGCTGGGATTATAGGCGTGAGCCACGGTGCCTGGCTATTATGTCTACTTTAAATAGCCTTAAGGAACTGATTGTGGTGACTCATGCCAGTAATCCCAGATACTTGGAGGGCTGAGGCAGGAGGATCACTTGAGGCCAGGAGCTTGAGATCCAGCTTAGGCAACATAACAACAGACCATTTCCAAAAAACAAAACAAAACAAAAAAACTGTCACTGTTATGATACCTGAAAACATACCTGAATAAACCTCACTTGATTGAATCTCTTCTGGTCCTTTAATCAAAGAAAAAATTCCACGTGTTCTGTTATCTGATGGTGGCAGCCTTCATTCCATTAATCAAAGATATCCAGAGCCTAGTGTGATGGCTCATGCCTGTAATTCCAGCACTTTCGGAGGCCGAGACCAGCAGATCACCTGAGGTCAGGAGTTCTAGACCAGCCTGGGCAACATCGTGAGACCCTGTCTCTAAAAAAAAAAAGAGCTACCCACCAAATGCATACTTAACTAAAGAGCAGAGTCTGAATGTTTGGAGTTGTTTATCTTCATTAGTTTGCCTGGTTGGATATTTCTTTGCTGTTGTCACAAGTAAGAATGTAAACCTGGGAGGCAGAGGTTGCACTGAGCTGAGATCACGCCACTGCCTTCCAGCGTGGGCAACAGAGCCAGACTCTCCCAAAAAAAAAAAAAAAAAAAAAAAAGAATGTAAACCCTTGGGGCAAATCTGGATTCAAAACTTTAGTCTCTGTCAACTATATGTGTGGCCTCATGAAAATCACTTAACTCTGGTTGGGCGCAGTGGCTCACGCTATAATCGTAGGACTTTGGGAGGCTGAGGCAGGCGGATCACTTGAGGTCAGTTCAAGACCAGCCTGGTCAACATGGTGAAACCGGGTCTCTACTGAAAATACAAAAATTAGCTGGGTGTGGGCCGGGCGCGGTGGCTCAAGCCTGTAATCCCAGCACTTTGGGAGGCCGAGACGGGCGGATCACGAGGTCAGGAGATCGAGACCATCCTGGCTAACACGGTGAAACCCCGTCTCTACTAAAAAATACAAAAAAAAACCCAACAACAACAACAACAAAAAAACCAAAAAACTAGCCGGGCGAGGTGGCGGGCGCCTATAGTCCCAGCTACTCGGGAGGCTGAGGCAGGAGAATGGCGTGAACCCGGGAGGCGGAGCTTGCAGTGAGCTGAGATCCGGCCACTGCACTCCAGCCTGGGTGACAGAGCGAGACTCCGTCTCAAAAAAAAAAAAAAAAAAAATTAGCTGGGTGTGGTGGTGCACGCTTGTAATCCCAGCTACTCAGGAGGCTGGGGCAGGAGAATCGCTTGAACACAGGAGGCAGAGGTTGCAGTGAGCCAAGATTGCGCTGCTGCACTCCAGGCTGGGCGACAGAGCGAGACTCCGTCAGAAAGAAGAGAAGGGAGGAAGGGAGGAGGGGAGGAGGGGAGGAGGGAAGGGAGGGAGGGCAGCGGCGCGATCTCGGCTCACTGCTCTGCCTCTAGGTTCATGCCATTCTCCTGGCTCAGCCTCCCGAGTAGCTTGGACTGCAGGCGCCCGCCATCACGCCAGGCTAATTTTTTTTGTATTTTTAGTAGAGACTGGGTTTCACCGTGTTAGTCAGGATGGTCTCGATCGCCTGACCTCGTGATCTGCCCGCCTTGGCTTCCCAAAATGCTGGGATTACAGGCGTGAGCCATCGCGCCCAGCCTGATTTAAATTCTTTTGGATATACACCCAAAAGTGTTTTTGCTGTATCATATGGCAGTACTATTTTTAATTTTTTAAGGAATCTCCATACTGTTTTCCATAATGGCTATTCCATTTTACATTCCCACCGGCAGTGCATAAGAGTTCTAATTTCTCACACACTTGCCAATACTGGTTATTTTCTGTTTTTTCAATAGTTCTAATAGGTATGAGGTGATACCTCATTGTATTTTGATTTGCATTTCTCTAATCATTTCTCTAATGATTAATGATGATTTTCATACGCTTATTGGCCCTTTGCCTATTTTCTGTTTTCTTTTTTTTTTTAGATGGTGTTTTCCTCTCGTTGCCCAGGCCAGAGTGCAACAGCGTGCTCTCAGCTCACTGCAACCTCCACCTGCGATTCTCCTGACTCAGCCTCCTGAGTAGCTGGGATTACAGGCATTGACGACCATGCCTGGCTAATTTTGTACTTTTAGTAGAGACGGGGTTTCTCCATATTAGTCAGGCTGGTCTTGAACTCCCAACCTCAGGTGATCTGCCCGCCTTGACCTCCCAAAGTGCTGGGATTACAGGCATGAGCCACCACGCCTGGCCTCTTTGTCTATTTTCTTCAGAGAAATGTTTATTCATGTCTTTGGCCTATTTCTAAATTAGATTATTTGGGTTTTTTGTTGTTGAATTGCAGGAATTCTTTATATATTCTGGATATGTATCTCCCATTCCATAGGTTGTCTTTTGATGCACTGATGTTCTTAAGTTTCATGTAGCTCTATTTGCATATTTTAGCTTTTGTTGCCTATGCTTTTGGTGCCATATAAAAAAAAAAAATCATTGCCAAACTCAGTGTCATGATGCTTTCCCCTTATGTTTTCTTCTAAGAGTTTTATTGTTTTAGGTGTTATGTTTAGGTCCTTAATCTTTTGGGTTTTTGTTTGTTTGTTTGTTTTTGTTTGTTTTGAGGGAGGGTCTTGCTCTGTTATGGAGGCTGGAGTGCAGCCTTGACCTCCTGGATGTGATCACTTGATCCTCCTACTTCAACATCCCAAGTAGCTGTGACTACAGACACGTGTCACCAGGCCTGGCTAATTTTCTTTATTTTTTGTAGAGATGGGGTTTCACTATGTTGCCCAAGCTGGTCTTGAACTCCTGGGCTCAAGAGATCCTTCTGCCTTGGCCTCCCAAAGCACTGGGATTACAGGCATGAGTCACTTTGCCTGGCCTCCTTAATCTATTTTGAATTAAATTTTGTACATGGTGCAAGGAAATGGTCTACCTTCATTCTTTTACAGATGGATATTCAGTTTCCCAACACTATTAGTTGAAGAGACTGTTCTTTCCCCATGAGCAGTCTTGGCGCACTTAATGAAAATTACTTGACCATATATGCTAGGGTTTATTTCTGGGTTCTCTATTCTATTCCAATGGTCTATATGTCTGTCTTTATGCCAGTACCACACTGCTTTGATTACTATAGCTTTGTGATATGTTTGAAAATCAGAAAGTGTGTCCAGGCATGGTGGCTCATGCCTGTAATCCCAGCACTTTGGGAGGCTGAGGCTGGTGGATCACCTGAGGTCAGAAGTTCAAGACCAGCCTGACCAACATGGTGAAACCCCATCTCTACCAAAAATACAAACATTAGCTGGGTGTTGTGGCAGGCGCCTGTAATCCCAGCTACTTGGGAGGCTGAGGCAGGAGAATCACTTGAACCTGGGAGGTGGCGGTTGCAGTGAGCAGATATCGCACACACCATTGCATTCCAGACTGGGCAACAGAGTAAGACTTTGTCTCTAAAAAGAAAAAAAAAGTTAGCTGGGCATGGTGGCGCATGCCCTGTAGTCCCAGCCACTCAGGCGACTGAGGCAGGAGAATTGCTTGAACCCAGGAGGCAGAGGTTGCAGTGAGCCAAGATCGCACCACTGCACTCCAGCCTGGGAGACAGAGAGAGACTCTGTCTCAAAAAAAAAAAAGAAAGAAGAAAAAAAAAATACTACTTTTTTTTTTTTTGAGACGGAGTCTCGCTCTGTCACCCAGGCTGGAGTGCAGTGGCCGGATCTCAGCTCACTGCAAGCTCCGCCTCCCGGGTTTACGCCATTCTCCGGCCTCAGCCTCCCGAGTAGCTGGGACTACAGGCGCCCGCCACCTCGCCCGGCTAGTTTTTTGTATTTCTTAATAGAGACGGGGTTTCACCGTGTTAGCCAGGATGGTCTCGATCTCCTGACCTCGTGATCCGCCCGTCTCGGCCTCCCAAAGTGCTGGGATTACAGGCTTGAGCCACCGCGCCCGGCAAAAAATACTACTAATAAAATAAAATCAGAAAGTGTGAAACCTCCAACTTTGTTCTTTTTCAAGACTGGTTTTGCCAGGTAAGACACAACTCACTTTTTTTTTTGTTTGTTTGTTTGTTTTGGAGACAGGGTCTCACTCTTGCCCAGGCTGGAGTGTGGTGGTGCGATCTCAGCTCACTGCACTGCCGGGTTCAAGTGATCCTTCGACCTCAGCCTCCCAAGTAGCTGGGACTACAGGTGTGTGCCACCATGCCCAGCTAATTAAGCATACAATTTGGTGACCATGAAGCAACACCTACTTCACCACCACCCTGCTTAAGAAACACAACACTCCCCAGTTACTTCCCCTCCTCCTGTGTCCTTTCCTGATTACAATCCTCTCCTTTCCACAAGCTATCTTCATTCTGATTTTTTTGGTAATTATTTTCTTACTTCTCTTTACAGTTTTAACACTTAAGTATGCATCCTCAAACAATATAATTTTATCTATTTTTCAACTTGAATTTAAATCATATCAGGTATTATTTTTAACTTGCATATATTACTGAACATCATGAAATTCATCCATGCTGTGTAGCAGTAATTCACACGTTGCATATATTGTATATCTGGCTTTTGGTAACTATGAACAGTACTGCTACACATTTTCTTTACATGTGTTCTGGTCTGCAGGTTTAAGAGTTTACCTACAGGCTGTGCACAGTGGCTCATGCCTGTAATCCCAACACTTCAGGAGGCCGAGGTGGGCTGATCACTTGAGTCCAGGAATTTGAGACTAGTATGGCCAACATGGCGAAACCCTGTCTCTACTAAAAATACGACAAATTAGCCAGGTGTGGTGGTGGTGTGCCTGTAGTCTCAGCTATTTGAGAGGCTGAGGCAGGAGAATCGCTTAAACCTGGGAGGTGGAGGTTGCAATGAGCTGAAATGGCACCACTGCACTCCAGTCTGGGCAAAAGAGCAAGACTGTTTAAAAAAAAGAAAAAAAAAAGTTTACATAGGGTGTGTACCTAATCGTGGTATTACTCAATTGTTGGATACACTATACTCAATATATATGTCAAACCACTTTTAGAGTTGTTCCAATGTATACTTCCACCAGTGCACCTGGGTATGCCCACAGGATCACTTGAGCCCAGAAGTTTGAGACCAGCCTGGGCAACATACTGAGACCCCATCTGTATTTAAAAAAAAAAAAAAATTCCAACAAATAAATGAAGAGACAATCTTTTGCCAAAAATGGGCAAAAGTCTTTAACAAGCAGTTCACACATAGCTAATAAACATTCAAAAGTGTATGGCATGACTGGTAAATAAACCACAGAGAGATATCGTTACACACCCATCAGCCTGCTAAAAATTAAATCATGCAATAGCAAAAGAGTATGTGGGGCCAGGAATGGTGGTTCACGCCTGTAATCGCTTATTATTTTTGTTCCATCATTCCACATGCTCTTTTGGTTTTGTTTGTTTGTTTATTGGTTTTTGAGATGGAATCTCACTCTGTGGCCCAGGCTGGAGTGCAGTGGCGCGATCTCAGTTCACTGAAATCTCCGCCTCCCAGATTCAAGTGACTCTCCTGCCTCAGTAGCTGGGATTACAGGTGCGTGCCACCACATCCAGCTAATTTCTATTTTTTTAATTTTTTTTTTTTTTTGAGATGGAGTCTTGCTCTGTCGCCTAGGCTGGAGTGCAGTGGTGCGATCTCAGCTCACTGAAATCTCCGCCTCCCAGGTTCAAGTGATTCTCCTGTTGCGGCCTCCAGAGTAGCTGGGACTACAGGCACCCGCCACAGCGTCCGGCTGATTTTTGGGGTGTTTTTGGTAGAGGCGGGGTTTCGACATGTTGGCTAGGCTGGTCTCAAACTTCTAACCTCGAATGATCCATCCGCCTCAGCCGCCCAAAGTACTGGGATTACAGGGGTGAGCCAACGTTCCTGGCCCCACATGCTCTTTTGCTATTGTATGATTTAATTTTTAGCAGGCTGATGGGTGTGTAACGATATCTCTCTGTGGTTTATTTACCAGTCATGCCATGCACTTTTGAATGTTTATTAGCTATGTGTGAACTGCTTGTTAAAGACTTTTGCCCATTTTTGGCAAAAGATTGTCTCTTCATTTATTTGTTGGAATTTTTTTTTTTTTTTAAATACAGATGGGGTCTCAGTATGTTGCCCAGGCTGGTCTCAAACTTCTGGGCTCAAGTGATACTCCTGCCTTGCCTTCTCAAAGTACTGGGATTACAGGCAGAAGCCATTATGCCCAGCCTATTGGTAGAAGTTCTTTATATGTTTTGAATATTTATCAAACATTTAGGCATCCAGTTTTGTGAAATCCCTCAGTTTTGGATGACTTTTATATTAGTTTTTTTTTTTTTTTTTTTAGATCAGTTTGTAGAAGTTCTTCATGTATTTCCGATATGACTGCTTTATCAGACCCATGTATAGCAAATATTTTCTTCCACTCTTTGGTTTGCCTTTCCACTCTTTCAGTGATGTCTTTTGGTGAACAGAAGTTTTTTAATTTTACTATATAGTCCCATGTATGAATTATTTTAATTATGATTACTGCTTTTCAAAAACATTTAAGAAAGTTTTACCTACTCAAAATTTATGAAAATATTCTCCTATGCTCTCTTCTAAAATATTTATTGCTTTACCTTTCCAATTTTAAGGATAATACTTCTGAAACTAACTTTTTTTTAAAAGTAATTTTTAGGCCAGGCATGGTGGCTCACGCCTGTAATCCCAGTACTTCAGGAGACCGAGGTTGGGGATCACTTGAGGAGGTCAGGAGTTTAAGACCAGCCTGACCAACATGGTGAAATCCTGTATCTACTAAAAACATAAAACTTAGCTGGGCGTGGTGGCAGGCGCCTGTACTCGCAGCTACTCGGGAGGCTAAGGCAGGAGAATCACTTGAACCCAGGAGGCGGATGTTGCAGTGAGCCGAGATTATGCTATTGCACTCCAGCTTGGTTGACAGAGCGAGAGTCCATCTCAACAATAAATAAATAAATAAATAAATAAATAAATAAATAAATAAAATAAACAAAAGTAACTTTTAAATGATTGTGAGGTAGGGATCAAGTTTAATGTTTTTCCACAGGGATAGTCAATTGACCCATCCCAAAAAAGACCAGCCTTTCTCCACTGCTGTGTAGTGTTGACTTTGTCATCTGTCAGGTGACCCTTCAGCCTGTCTGTGGATTCTTTGTTGTGTTCCACTGGCCCCTTTGTCTATTGTTGGAACAAAACCACAGTGTCTAAATTGCCACAGCTTTATAATAGGGCATGCTATCAAGCAGTCAGTGTCATTTTACAGATTTGTTCTTCTTTAGGTTTGCCTTAGTTATTCTTTGGTCTTTGCATTGCCATCTAAATTTTAGAATCAACTAAGTCAAAATGTTGTGTTAATTTCCACACCAAAAATCTGCTGGAATTTTAACTGGGATTACATTGGATTTGTAGATCAATTTGGGAAGAAATAAGATCTTTACAACATTAACTCTTCCAATCTATAAATGTGGTATTTATTTTATTTTTTTCTCAATGGTTTGTAGTTTCTAGTGCAAAGGTCTTTGACATCGTTAGATTTAATGTTTTTTGATATATTTTGGTGTTATTATAAGTGATACTTTTCAAAATTTCATTTTCTATTTGTTTCTTGTTGACACAGCAACACAACTGGTTTTAGTGTAATAATCTTATATTTAGAGACCTTTCTAATTAAACCTATTAATTATAATAGTTCTTCTACAGATTCTTTCAGCTTTTTTGCATTACGATCATGTCATCTGTGAGTAATGACATGAACCCAGGAGGCGTTCTTTCCAGGCTTTCTTTTTATAGTTATATACTGCTTAACGATGTTTTGGTCAATGATGAACCGCATACACAACAGCAGTCCCATAAGATTATAAAGAGGATGAAAAATTCTTATTGCCTAGCGATACTGTAGCCATCATAATGTTGTAGCACAATTCAGTACTCACATATTTCTGGCAATGCTGGTGTAAACAAACTTACTGTGTGGTCAGTCATATAAGAGTATAGCAAAATCATGTACAGTACTTAATATTTGATAATAATAAATGACTGTTACTGGTTTATGTGTTTACTGTAATTTTTATCATTAGAGTATATTCCTTCTACTTATTAAAAGAAAATTAAGACCAGGTGCAGTGGCTCACGCCTGTAATCCCAGCACTTTGGGAGGCAGAGGCGGGCGGATCACGAGGTCAAGAGATCGAGACCATCCTGGCCAACATGGCGAAACTTCGTCTCTGCTAAAAATACAAAAATTAGCTGGGCATGGTGGTGCGTGCCTGTAGTCCCACTACTCGGGAGGCTGAGGCAGGAGAACTGCTTGAACCCGGGAGGCAGAGGCTGCAGTGAGCTGAGATCGCACCACTGCACTAGCCTGGCGACAAAGCGAGACTCCGTCTCAAAAAAAAAAAAAAAAAAAAAAACAAAGAAGATAATTGTAAAACATTCTCAGACAGGTCCTTCAAGAGGTATCTATAAGAAGGCATTGTTATCACGGGAAATGACAGCTCCATGTGTGTTATGACTCCTGAAGACCTTCCAGTGGGACAAGATGTGCAGGTGAAAGACAGTGATATTGATGTTGACCTTGTGTAGGCCTAGGATAATGTATGTGTTCATGTATTCATTTTCAACAAAGAAGTTTAAAAAGTGAAAAAAGCTTATAACAGGAAAAGCAAACCCATACCATGATTTTAAAAAGAAAAGGAAATAAAGCTTATAGGATAAAGATACAAAGAAAGAAAATATTTCTGTACAGTTGTACAATGTATTTGTGTTTTAAGTGTTATCGCAAAAAAGTAAAAAAGTTTAAAAAAATAAACATTTATGAAGTAGAACAGTTTTGGTAAGTTGGCTGGGGGCAGTGGCTCACACCTGTAATCCCAGTACTTTGGGAGGCTGGGGCAGGCGGATCACCTGAAGTCAGGAGTTCAAGACCAGCCTGGCCAAAATGGTGAAACCCCGTCTCTATGAAAAATACAAAAATTAGCTGGGTGTGGTGGCGCATGCCTGTAGTCCCAGCTACTCAGGAGGCTTTGAGGTAGAAGAATCACTTGAACCCAAGAGGTGGAGGTTGCAGTGAGCCAAGATTGTGAGTCTCAAAAAAAAAAAGTTTTGGTAAGCTAAGGTTAATTTACTATTGAAGAAATAAAATTTTAAAAATTTAAAAATTTAAAAATAAATTGAATGTGGCCTAAGTGCACAGTGTTTATAAAGTCTACAGTAGCATACAGAACTGCCCTAGGCCTTCACATTCATTCACCATTGACTCACTGACTCACCCAGACCAACTTCCAGTCCTGCAAGCTCCATTCATGGTAACTGCCCTACATAGGTGTACCTTTTTTTTTTTTTTTTTAAATCTTTCATACAGTATTTTTACTATGCTTTTTCTGTTTAAATATGATACACATATACTTACCACTATGATACATTTGCTTATAGTATTCAGTACCATAACATGCTGTACAAGTTTGCAGCCTCGGAGCAATAGGCTATATATCAGCTAGGTGTGTAGTAGGCTATACCATCTAAGTTTGTGTAATATACTCTACAGTGTTTGGACAATGATTCATTTCTCAGAATCCCCATTGTTAAGCGACTCAGGACTATTTTTTTTTTTTTTGCCTCATTGTTATTTTATCAATTCCAATACAATCTTGAATAAAACTGGTGATGGTGGACATCCTTGTCTTATCCTTGATCTCAAATGGAAAGCTTTCCAAATTTTACCACACAATGTTCACTCTAATCACTGATTACACCCCGTGTATCTTTATTATCATTCAGATCAAAATATTTTCTAGTTTCTTTTGCGATTGTTTATTTGAATCATGAGTTATTTGAAAGTGCAGTGCTTGGCCGGGCGCGGTGGCTCACGCCTGTAATCCCAGCGCTTTGGGAGGCCGAGACGGGCGGATCACAAGGTCAGGAGATCGAGACCATCCTGGCTAACACGGTGAAACCCCGTCTCTACTAAAAAATACAAAAAAAAAACCAACAACAACAACAACAAAAAAAACAAAAAACTAGCCGGGCGAGGTGGCGGGCGCCTATAGTCCCAGCTACTCGGGAGGCTGAGGCAGGAGAATGGCGTGAACCCGGGAGGCGGAGCTTGCAGTGAGCTGAGATCCGGCCACTGCACTCCAGCCTGGGTGACAGAGCGAGACTCCGTCTCAAAAAAAAAAAAAAAAAAAAAAAAAAAAAGAAAGTGCAGTGCTTAATTTCCAAGCAGTTGGGGATTTTATCAATATCGTTCTTTATTGATTTCTAGTTCAGTTCCACTGTACTGAGAGAACATATTATGAATTACTGCACTCTTTTGAAACTTTGGGATCTTGCTTTATGGCTCAGC
>NC_037679.1:57730679-57768179 GCF_003255815.1 Theropithecus gelada | reverse complement strand
TAACTTCCAAATATTTGAGGATTTTCCAGGTATCTTTTTGTTGACTTTTAATTCTATCCTGATGAGAAAGTATAGTCTGTTTCAATTTTTTGAGACTTCATTGAGAGGTATTACCCAACAAAAATTGTATCTTTATGAATGCTCCATGTGCCTTTGAGAAGAATGTGTATTCTGCTGTCATTGGATGTAGCATTCTATAAATGTCAATTATGTCAAATTAGTTGAAGGTATTTTTTTGTTTGTTTGTTTGTTTTTGAGATGGGGTCTTGCTCTGTCACCCAGGCTGGAGTGCAGTGGCCGGATCTCAGCTCACTGCAAGCTCCGCCTCCCGGGTTCACGCCATTCTCCTGCCTCAGCCTCCCGAGTAGCTGGGACTACAGGCGCCCGCCACCTCGCCCGGCTAGTTTTTTGTATTTTTTAGTAGAGACGGGGTTTCACCGGGTTCGCCAGGATGGTCTCGATCTCCTGACCTTGTGATCCGCCCGTCTCGGCCTCCCAAAGTGCTGGGATTACAGGCTTGAGCCACCGCGCCCGGCCTGTTTGTTTTTTGAGACGGAGTCTCGCTGTGTCGCCCAGGCTGGAGTGCAGTGGCACGATCTCGGCTCACTGCAAGCTCCGCCTCCCGGGTTCACGCCATTCTCCCGCCTCAGCCTCCGAGTAGCTGGGACTACAGGCACCTGCCACCTCGCCCGGCTAGTTTTTTGTATTTTTAGTAGAGACGGGGTTTCACCATGTTAGCCAGGATGGTCTCGATCTCCTGACCTCGTGATCCACCCGCCTCGGCCTCCCAAAGTGCTGGGATTACAGGCTTGAGCCACCGCGCCCGGCCTAGTTGAAGGTATTGTTAATGTCTTTTATAAACTTGCTGAATTTTTGTTATAACAGTTACTGAAAGAAGAGTGTCGAAATCTCCAACTAGGTATTTGTCTATTTCTCCTTTTGATTCTGTCATGTTTTGCTTCATGTATTTGGAAGTTTTGTTACTGGGTGTGTACACATTTAGGATTTTGTCTTTTTAATAAACTGACCCTTTATGAATGTCTTTTCATTTTTAATTTTTGGGACAGAATCTTGCTCTGTCATCCAGGCTGGAGGGCAGTGGCGTGATCTCAGCTCACTGCAAGCTCCACCTCCCGGGTTCACGCTATTCTCCTGCCTCAGCCTCCCAAGTAGGTGGAACTACAGGCGCCCACGACCACATCCAGCTAATTTTTTTGTATTTTTAGTAGAGACGGGATTTCACCGTGTTAGTCAGGATGGTCTCGATCTCCCGACCTCGTAATCTGCCCACCTCGGCCTCCCAAAGTGCTGGGATTACAGGCGTGAGCCACCATGCCCGGCCTGAGTGTCTTTTAAAAAATCTACAGTAATAATCCTTTTCTTAAAGTCTACTTTGGTATTAATGTAACCATTCTGGATTTATTATAGTTTTTTCATGGTGTACTCTTTCATTCATTTTAAACCTGTAACTCTATATTTTAAATGTTTCTTGTAGACAGCATATAGTTGGATCTTACTTTAAAAAATCCAATCTGACAATCTCCACCTTTTAATTTAGACCAAAGTTGTCCAACCCGCAGCCCATGGCTTCATGTGGCCCAACACAAATCCATAAACTTTCTTAAATCACTTCTAATACAATGATATACAGACAGTCCCTAATTTAAGATAGTTTGAGGCACGGTGCGGTGGCTCACGCCTGTAATCCCACCTCTTTGGGAGTCTGAGGCGGATGGATCACGAGGTCAGGAGATCGAGACCATCCTGGCCAACATGGTGAAACCCCATCTCTACTAAAATACAAAAAATTAGCTGCGCGTAGTGGCACATGCCTGTAGTCCCAGCTACTCGGAAGGCTGAGGCAGAATCGCTTGAACCCGGGACGGGGAGGTTGCAGTGAGCCAAGATTGTGCCACTGCACTCTAGCCTGGCAACAGAGCAAGATTCCGCCTCAAAAAAAAAAAAAAAAAAAAAAAGAAAAAGATAGTTCGATTTACCATTTTTCGATTTTATGATGCTGCTAAAGCAACACAAGTTGAGTATACCCCTTGACTTATGATGGTGTAACATCTGGATAAACCCAATGTAAATCAAGGAGCATCTATTGTTGGATTTAAGACTACCATCTTATTACTTGTCTTCTACTTTTCCCATCCCTCCAGTGTTTTTTCCTCTTTTCCCATTTTATTTTGGATTGAGTCTTTTTCTTAGTATTACATTTTATGTACTCCATTGGTTTACTAGCTTTACCTGTTTTGTTATTAATGGCTACCTTAGGGTTTACAATATGCATCTTTAACCTACTACAGTCTATCTTCAAATAATATTAATCTACATACAAGAACTTGATAACAATATTCATTGTCTTTATTGACATGTATTTTACATTTCATATCCCACAATACAAGATTACAATTTTGTATTGAACAGTAAACTACCTTTTAAAGAAATAAAAACAATTAAGTCTTTAGCCATGAATTTACCATTTCTGGCACTCTTCATTCCTTTGTGTAATTCCAGTTTTAAATCTAGTATTCTTTTCCATTTGTAGTTTTACCTGAAGATACCTTTATTTTGAAGAATATTTTTGCTGGGTATCTACACTGGTATTTCTTTCATCACTTTAAAGATGTTTCATTACTCTCTGACTAGCACTATTACTAATTAGTAGTAACTAATTGTTGTTTACCCATGTCATTTATATAGTTTTCTCCAGTTGCTAAGTTGTCTTTCATTGTTTGAAAAGCTTCACTAAAATTGCCTTGTTTGACTTTGTTTTGGGGTCACCTGAACGTCCTATACTTGGGCTTATATCGTTTCTACGAAGTTAGTAAATTTTCAGCCATTTCTTAAGAAACTTCTCCCCCCTGCACTCTCTCTCCTCCCCTGGTATTACATCTATGAAAGACTGCTAGATATTGGCCGGGCGCAGTGGCTCACGCCTGTAATCCTAGCACTTTGGGAGGCCAAGGTGGGCAGATCACCTGGGGTCAGGAGTTCGAGACTAGCCTGACCAACATGGACAAACCCCGTCTCTACTAAAAATACAAAATTAGCCGGGAGTGGAGGCGCATGCCTGCAATCCCAGTTACTCGGGAGGCTGCGGCAGGAGAATCGCTTGAACCTGGGAGGCGGAAGTTGACGTGAGCCGAGATCACGCCCAGCCTGGGCGACAAGAGTGAAAACTTCATCTCAAAAAAAAAAAAAAAAAAAAGACTGCTAGATACTGTCTCACACACAGGTTACTGAGGCTTTGTTGAGGTTCCTTTTAGCCTTTTCCTCTCTGCTTCAGTTTGGATAATTTTTTTTTTTTTTTTTTTTTTAAAGATAGGGTCGTTTCCCGAGTAGCTGGGACTACAGACATACACCACCACACCTGTATTTTTCCTACAAAAAAAAAAAAAAAAAAGGAAAAGAAATAGGGTCTCATTATGTTGCCCAGCCTGGTTTTGTATTCCTGGGCTTGTGTGATCCTCCTGCCTTGGCCTCCCAGGAGCTGGGAATACAGGCAAAAGCCACCACGCCTGGCCAAGACATGAAACATTTCTATCACCTTGCAAGAATCTCTCATACTCCTCCGGAAAGGTAAGTAGTATTCTGACTTCTATTGCCATGGACTATTTTTGCTTTTCTACATAAAGAATTTTGAATGGAATAATGCCCTACTTTTTCCCGGCTAGCTCCATTCAACATTGTCTGTTGGGTCCATCATGATGTGACATGTACAGATGTTCCTCAACTTATGATGGGGTATATGTCCCAATAAACTCACCATAAACATAAGTTGGAAATGCATTTATAGCTGCTAAAGGCTTACATCCCCTTCCTCCAAAAGGAAGGAAAATGTATTCACTGTCACAAGACCAATGTGTTAATTTCTGGACAATAAAGTCATTAGTGGTCTATTGTCAGGACTGAATTTTCATACTCAGCTTTGATTTATTCCAAATAAGCAAATTTTTAGTTCTTTGACTATAAGGTGATTATTAGTTTCTCTCAATATAATGAACAATAGCAATATTTAAATAAGTTATTAGTTAATAGACAATATGCTTCAATTTTATTATGTTTATTATTATTTTTTGAGATGGAGTTTTGCCCTTTCTGCCCAGGCTGGAGTGCAATGGCAAGATTTCGGCTCACTAAAACCTCTGCCTCCTGGGTTCAAGCAATTCTCCTGTCTCAGCCTCCTGGGTAGCTGGGATTACAGGCACATGCCACCACGCCTGACTAATTACCAGGCCCGGCTAATTTTTGTATTTTTAGTAGAGATGGGGTTTCATCATATTGGTCAGGCTGGTCTCGATCTGACCTCAGGTTATCCGCCAGTCTCGGCCTCCCCAAGTGCCGGGATTACAGGTATGAGCCAACGCGCCCAGCCTATTATTATTTTTGAGACGGAGTTTTGCTCTTGTCACCCAGACTAGAGTGCAATGGCACAATCTTGGCTCACTGCAACCTTTGCCTCCTAGGTTCAAGTGATTCTCCTGCCTCAGTTTTCTGAGTAGCTGGGGCTGCAGGCATGTGCCACCATGCCCAGCTAATTTTGTATTTTTAGTAGAGACAAGGTTTCGCCATGGTCAGGCTGGTCTTGAAACTCCTGACCTCAGGTGACCCGCCCACCTCTGCCTCCCACTTCCCAAAGTGCTGGGATTACACGCATGCGCTACCACACCAAGCGTCAAATGCTTTTAAAATAAACAACTTCCCCAAAGAATGCCTCAACATAAGTTCAAAGAAAATTCTAAAACTGCACCCATGCATCATCAACTACACATTGTATTTACCACAAAGGAAGCATCAAATGGCTGTTGCATTAAGTGTCAAAATTTGGTAACCAATAAATTTCAATCCATTTAAAAACACTGTAAATATAGTATAAATGTTGTCAGTTCAACTAATAATTCCATAATCAGGAGAACTTAACAGAACACATGGAGTCCCCTTGCACTCAAACCCTACGTCTGCTCCTCTACTTTCTCCACAAATTGTTGGTGGAAAGGATGATACATGAATTCTGAAAAGCTCTCAGTGACCATCAATTCAAGGTGACAGGCTTACAGCCTCTTTCTACTGAGACTTGAATACTGACAAGGGAATAAAAAAGTGTTTAACACAATAACAAAAAGGTAGAGTGAGATAGCAAAAGATACTTCAAAAAGCTGCTTGGAAGATTAAAAAAAAAAAAAAAAAAATTGTCAGGTGTGGGGGCCCACGCCTGTAATCCCAGCACTTTAGATCACCTGAGGTCAGGCATTCAAGACCAGCCTGGCCAACATGGCGAAACCCCGTCTCTACTAAAAATACAAAAATTAACTGGGCATGTTGGCGCACTTGTAGTCCCAGCTACTCAGGAAGCAGAGACTGGAGAGTCACTTGAACCCAGGAGGCAGAGGGTGCAGGGAGCCAAGATGGCGCCACTGCACTCCAGCCTGGGCAACAGAGCTAGACTCCGTCAAAAAAAAGATTAAGAAACAGAAAAAGAATTAACAAAATTAAAGGCTTAAATTTATTATTAATTATTATTATTTTTTTGAGATGGAGTCTCACTCTGTCACCCAGGCTGGAGTGCTACCTCCGTCTCCCAGGTTCAGGGGATTTTTCTGCCTCAGCCTACCGAGTAGCTGGGATTGCAGGCACCCACCACCAACCCTGCTAATTTTTGTATTTTTAGTAGAGATTAAAAATTGTCTTGCCATCTTGGCCAGGCTGGTCTCCAACTCCTGACCTCAGCTGATCTGCCTGCCTCAGCCTCCCAAAGTGCTAGGATTGCAGGCGTGAGCCACCGCACTCGGCCAGGTTTAAATTTAAATAGCCACAGAGAAAGATTAAGTGAGACCTTGTCTCAAAGAAAACAAAAACAAAAAAACCTAGGGGTGAGCTACTTTACCCAAAAGAACGCTTCAGAAGTTTGAAACTTAAAAGGCACCACGAAAGTTGTGAAAGGAGCAGGGCTGAACACAGAAGAACTGGTTTAAAGCATGTAAACAGAATTGTTTGGTCTTTTAGGTTCCCTCCTGCCATATCACATGCAACCAGATCCATCACTTCTCAGCTGTATGCAAACATGACGAAGTTTCTTAACACCTCTAACCATCAATTTCCTCATTTGTAATGAGATTACGAAAATGCCTATTCCATATGATTATCGTGAGGATTGAGGGAATACATATTAAGCACACAGAAAAGTACCCAGGCACATGGTAAGCATGAATAAAACTTGTTGTTTTAAGTCTTTGATGTGATTTGCTTTCTTATTAATTATGGTGTCTATACTACCTTGAGAAACACCTCTGGGACACATGAATGACGAAGACATAATGGCACTTTCATCTTGTGAGCACAGCTCCATGACATATCACAGTGACACTGGCTTAGTCTCAAAGCAAGACTAACAATCCTAAGGGTCATAGGTAAATACTAAAGACAGTAAAACTGGTGGGGAAAAGGAACTAAGTGTGGGAGAGGTGCCTTGGAGCACTTCTTAATGTCATTCTGTGAGTACAATTGTGACACATTGCTTACCTTTAAATAAATGAGAACCTGATTATAATGATAAGAAGTAAGACATATGAACAGACTGAAATAAAACACAATAATCCATAATACCACATAAGAAATGTTATCCAGAAATCACAGTTTATGCTATCTGAAAACCATTTATTGCAACGACAAAACTAGAGGTTAATTACTTTTTATTATTGAATTATATTGTAAAGTCTACATCTACAATTTAATCAGGAAGAAATGCTTTGCATTTACATCAAGGACACATTTATTCTAATGGAATAAAACAGACACACACAAAAGACCAAGTACATGTTTTTTAAAAATGACTACATGTTTCACCTGGTCCTATTTTTGCTATTTGGACCATACTTTTAGGTGAATTGATCTTACATACATGTTAAGTCTGATTTACCTTCCCACATTTTTAAACACTAAATGAAGCTTCTCACAATTTCTAATTATAAACAAAAGGCTGAAAACAGTATGGGAAACAAAGTTTAAAAACAAAGAAAAGTTGGGTAAAAGGTGCCCCTTCTATGGCTCATCTCAAAGAAACACTTTTACTCAGACAGGCAAACATTTCTGATCTAGGAGTAAGTTTCCCACTCACTTTGCAGAAGGACCCACTCATTCTGCAGAAAGACCTACAAGTCTTTCTGGTCTCAACTGCAAAGTACATGAAAATGTGTACGAAAGATCTAAAAGCTAAATATCAGAATAAGGCTAATTGAAATCAAAATTGTGTGCTGGTCTAAATATACATCTTCAGCTTCTTCCTTTTTAATAAGTATTTTTATTTCAGATGTATTTAAAAATAACTTACATTTTTAGTGTGCTTTATGGCCAATGACTGTAAAGTTGAAACTCAAATAAGTCAGTTTAAAATTTTTGTCTTATTTGATTCTATTGAAATTTTAATCACCTACTACTTTACGTAACCAAGTTATTCATGAGGTAAGTTTCAGCAAAAAAAAAAACAAACAAACAAACAAACAAACAAAAAAAAAACCCACAAAGATAACCATTTCAAGAGTACACAAAATCATAATGCCGGTCGGGTGCAGTGGCTCACACCTGTAATCCCAGCACTTTGGGAAGCTGAGGCGGGCAGATCACTTGAGGTCAGGAGTTCGAGACCAGCCTGGCCAACATTGTGAAACCCCCACTCTGCCGAGGCAGGAAACTTGCTTGAACCTGGGAGGCAGAGGTTGCACTGAGTCCAGATCGTGCCACTGCACTACAGCCTGGGTGACAAGAGCAAGACTCCATCTCAAAAAAAAAAAACAAACAAACAAAAAAAACATAATGCCCATCTCTTATTCAGAGTATACAACTTTATTAACTACTGCTTATGATATAATATAAAAGCAAGTCCTTTTTGTACTTTCTTTTTTTTTGAGATGGAGTCTCGCTCTGTCACCAGGCTGGAACGCAGTGATGTAATCTTGGCTCACTGCAACCTCCGTCTCCCGGGTTCACATGATTCTCCTGCCTCAGTCTCCCTAGTAGATGGGACTACAGGCGTGCACCACCACACCCAACTATTTTTTTTGTATTTTTAGTAGAGACGGGGTTTCACCATGTTGGCCAGGATGGTCTTGATCTCTTGACCTCGTGATCCACCCGCCTTGGCCTCCCAAAGTGCTGGGATTACAGGCGTGAGCCACCGCGCCCAGCCCATTTTGTATTTTCTAATCAAATTATGCTGGGAAATATAGGGCAAAAAAAGCCTGGCAAAATTTGTTTCTGGTAACACGACAATGCAATAATGAATCCAAATGAAACGTAAGACCAGTGTTTACAATTTCTAACTTCTAAACAAACATACACACACTTATCTAAAACGTATTTTGGTAGCAAACTGGATGACTGAATAAATGTTTTGCTGTAAATAAAAAATACAAATTTCCAATTATAGCCTTATAGCTAGCCAAACAGCTTTTCAAAACATGTATAGCCAGCTAACAATTCTCTAAAATATGTATGTTACACTAAAGGATCTCTGCTAAAAATCTACTGTATGTAAATGGGTCTCACTGAAGTAGGACTTTCATGATACTGTGTCTTAAAAAGTGAGTATGACAGGGCTACAAGAATATTACTATTAATAAAGGTTACAGAAGAGATTATTGCTGTACTTTTCCTCATAAACACCATCAAACTTTGTTGCAGTTACAAAAAGTACAACCGAGTTACTTTTCCTCTTACTGAATTTCATTATGTTTCACATATTTGTAGTTTTTATTCAGCAGAGAATAATTCTTAAAATCTTTTCTGTAAGAATTCTAAGTATTTAAATGTGTAGCTTCACATTACACTACCATGTTTCGCCCTTCTTGTTTCCCAAATACACAAAAAACATATACATTTTTTCAAAAATGAAATAAGATGCTCACATTAAAAAAATAAAGCCTACAAAAAGTTCCAGAGCTAAAAAAGATTATTCATATGGCACAAAGTGATCTCCTACTAGTCCAAAGTTCAAAAACATTTTAATGAAGTCCATTCCTATATATTTTGTTTGCTTTTCAATGAAATACTACATTTATTGAGGCAAAATCACATTATTTTTAGTTCTTGGAGTCAACAAGTGTACACAAATGTTTTTCAACACAGTTATTAAAAATAGGAGACCAAGTTGAATGTGCCAAAGAGATACCATTCAGTTGGATTTTCTAGGGTCAACATGAAGAAAATTAGAGAAGGGATTTACTTGGTTGGTTTCCATAGCTTGATAGACCAAAAACAAAAAAACTGCCACAATAACAAACAGCAAAATTTTTATCCATACGGGAATGGAGCGTCCCTTTTTTGTCTTTTCTGACTTGACATCTGCCAAGGGAACATACTTAGGAACATATTTAGATGAAAAAGACTCCTCCATCCTGAAATCACTGAGTTCTAATGGCCGGCCTGCAGCCCCTTTGATTGGTCTGCGGCAACTAGCACTGTTGGGAGTGAAAGGAGGAAGAGAAAAATAATTTTAGATAAAGGCATGATTTAGAGAAATAACATAAAATGTCATTGCCACTCCTAATTCCAAGCACATTCCCTGAGATAACAGTAGAGAAAACTGATACATACAAGGCAGTGAGGTCAGTCAGCCTATTTAAAACTTCTACACATTTTCTATTTTAAAAGATGGGCCAGGTGTGGTGGCTCACGCCTGTTAATCCCAGCACTTTGGGAGGCTGAGGTGGGCGGGTCACCTGAAGTCAGGAGTTCAAGACCAGCCTGGCCAACATGGTGAAACCCTGTCTCTACAAAAATACAAAAATTAGCCAGGCATGATGGTGGGTGCAATTCCAGCTACTCGGGAGGCTGAGCGGGGAGGAATGCTTGAACCTGGGAGGTGGAGGTTATAGTGAGCTGAGATAGTGTCACTGCACTCCAGCCTGGGCAACAAGAGTGAGACAATGTCTCAAAAAAAAAAAAAAAAAAAAAAAAAAGGTAGATGCATCCTTTATTAGAAAAGAATATTCAGAACACTGATAAATAGTCACTAAACTGCCTTCTGAAAGGCTCTTCAAAGCTAATGTTTAGGAGTAAAGAGGAAAAACAAAACATAGTTTTGGTGGTGTTTCTTTCAGTTAAAAATTAAGATATATATACACAGTCTTTTCAATTATTAAAGAGAAATTCAGGGGGAAAAAGTATTTCTCACTAGATTTTCATTTAGATTTTAACATATAAATTAAGTAGTAAGTAAATGATTTATTTAAAATCCTCCATTTACCAACTGCAATTTTGAAACTCATTCAACTTCCAAGAATATTTACTGGTGGGCTTAGGGGAATTAAACTGCTCCCAAAAGAACAGTTCATTCACTTATTTATTTAAGAGTCGGGGAGTAGACAGAATCTCATTATGTTGCCCAGACCGGTCTTGAACTCCGGGCTCAAGTGATCCACCTGCCTTAGTCTCTTGAGTAGCTGGGACTATAGGCATGTACCACTGCACCTGGCTCCAAAAGAACAGCTTAATTCTGAGCAGAGGTACAGTAACTTTGTGATGAATAATTAAAAATAAAGATTCCCTACTAGAATACGCTAGTACTTGTTTCAATGTATCTGAATACCTAATTCCTGTTGGTGTAGATGCTTCATAGGGGAACATTTCCTTAAGAATATCCCTTTCTACTCTTCTTTCCTCTGTTTTTTCTCCCACCTAATAAGAAACAAACAAACAACCACAAGTTAAAATTTAGTGTAAACGTGCAATAATTAAAACATAAATAGTAAGTTTTAGAGAACAAAATGCCCTTACATCTATCACAGATTTTACAACTGCCATTTCTAAATTAATCCCTAGGTATCCACATGCTTCCAAGGCTCTTGGAATTTCAAATTTCAAATTTGAAAAACTTCAAATTTCTTGAAGATACCTTATATATGTGGTTATTGGAGTGAAAAACTGCTACACATTCAAATAACTGGGGGGAAAAAATTCAGTAATCTAACATGGCAATGCTAATTCCCTCACTGATTTTCTGTTTTTTACTATTAAAGTATATCGTTGGGCCAGGCACAGTGGCTCACACCTGTAATCCCAGTACTTTCGGAGGCTGAGGCGGGTGGACCTGAGGTCAGGAGTTTGAGACCAGCCTGACCAACATGGTGAAACCCTGTCTCTACCAAAGATACAAAAATTAGCTGGGCGTGGTGGTGGGCACCTGTAATCCCAGCTACTCAGGAAGCTGAGGCAGGAGAATCGCTTGAACCCAGGAGGCAGAGGTTGCAGTGAGCTGAGATCGCGCCACTGCACTCCAGCCTGGGTAACGGAGCAAGACTCTGTTTCCAATAATAACAAAAAATATATTGTTTCTTCATTTATTAAGAATTCTATAGTAAAAGATAAAATACAGAAGATACTCAATTAACATAAACCTTTAGCAAATTTTATGTTTTAAAATTATAGTCAATGAAATATGCCCAAATTAAAAAAATATAAAATAATGTTTAGCTTGTTTTGCTGTTTACCTTTATGTCCAGAACAAAATAATGTTTCAGCTCCTTTTGTAAAGATTCATTCAAATTAAAATGCATCATGCAGTTAGTACTTTCAAGCTTATACAAGAGTTAACCCATTCCAGCACCATATAAAGTTATCTTAAAGTATCTTATTTGACCCATCAACAAAATAAAGTGTAGCCTCCCTCACAGCCCAGCAGCACTTTCAAACTTGCATCCACGACAAACAGAACATATTATAAGCAGAACACAAATGACCACTCCCTTGAAAACTGGAACTTAAGAGGGATACAGTGGCAAGAGGATAGTATTAGCATGTCATACTATATTAGTTAATTTCTGTTTTCACTAATAAAAGTGGCCTTAAAATAATTTATGCATATTTACACACTCCACCCAACAAAGAAAGCTCTGCTCCCTCCCACTCAAAAAAAAAAAAAAAAAAAAAAACCAAATAGAAATATTTCCTCTTTGAAAGATCAATGATAGCATCGATCTAAATTGTATTCATTTACTTCAGCTCTTGTCAATGGTTTCTTTGGTGCTCTTCTGGGTATGTCTGAGAATTCAGTGATTGGCAGAATAGGAGATGCATGCTTGAAATTTCCAGTCACCCTATTGACAACCTGCCAAGATTCAAATTATTCAGACTCAGAATTATCCAAACATAACACAGACACTTAAAAAGAAAAGAAAGATATTTTATCTCTGTAATATTAGAAATTTTCCCTTAGTAAAGATTTAAGCAACAGAGCCTACAAACACAACTTAGTGCCTCACATGTGAAGCCTCATTCTTCAAATATTTTAACAAAAAATATCCTTATACTTTCTTGTACAATGAATTAGATTTCTTTACATAAATTGGATATTATAGGAAAATCCTAAAATTCAGAACTACATGGGGAAAATCCGTTTAAAATTGTTAAAAAAAAATGTAAATTTGAGATTTGCGAAAATTCACCACCTCCCCATTTCCAATTAAAGGGTAATTTACAAAGAATACCACTTGTATAGTTTATGAAACATATTTACTAAGGATTCGTTGCTTGAAGCCATTATAGTTTCAGCTATGGGAGTACTCTCTGAAATTACTGGACCATCTATACGAAAATGTTCTGAAGTTTCCACCTGTTAGTTTGAAAACAAAACAAAAACAATAAATATAAAATAATACTAAAACCCTACCAATCTGAAAACCCAATTCTAAGGAATAAGCCTTGCATCACCCTTTTCCTTGGAGTTCTTCTTGACCCTCTTGTAGATTCCCTAGTTAATGCCTGCAGAGGTCCGCCTTTTGAAGATCCACTTGTCCATTCAGTTTCAGTTACTCCAGCTTGAGAATAGCTCTATTCAAGCATCAACACATTAAAAAGTCATATTCTAACACCAAATACTTTTATAACGGCCATACTGGCACACTGAGAAGCCAGGAAATAAGTCTCCAAATGCCAGCATTTACAAACGATGCTATGCCCTCAAAATATTCCTAAATGTATTAATTGAACTGATATTTAGGCATCAGAAAACACTTAAAAAGTGGTAAAATACACTAAAGAATCCACCTATAGTAGCTCACAAATTATCATAAAAATGATGGGAAAAAAAAGCACATCAACTATCACCAGTTCCCTTTTTGACTCTCTGCTATTTGGTTCTAGTATTGGAGATACATCTCTGACTAAACAAAAAGCAGACTGATCATGACTTACACGAAAGTCATCTATTATAAGTCAGTTTCCTTTTAGAACAAAAATACAAACTTTTGTAATTGTTAGCATAGACTAAACATTATTTTCATATGGTTAGAATCATTTTAGTAGAATCAGTTTAAATTATAATCCCCCACACAGCTTACTTGAACTAAAAAATTCTCAGGTGTCAAACTTTTCTTGGAAACAGATACAAAATTAAGTAGCCACAAAAACCCTGTGGTCACTCTTTAATGAACATGTAAGCCTAATGTCACTTTCAAATCTCAACGCTATCCATGTCACTACAGAAAGCTAGAAAACAGCTGTCTCAGATTCTCAGTCTCAGATTAATTTCTACGTTTCACTGGTCATTCCTCATTTTTAAAAATCCAGCATTTCTTACATACTAGTTTAAAACCCATTAGATCAGTTCTTCTTAAATTGTAATGTGCCTATCAATCACTTGAAGCTTTTGTTAAATGCAGATTCTGATTCTGTAGCTCTTGGGTAGGGCCCGAAATTCCACATTCCAAGTAGCAAGGTTTTCAGTTTTGAAGCCGCTATTACCAGATGATTCTTTTAAATTCTTTTAACTAGAGAACATTGGTCAATGATCAGTATTATAGTAGAGTGTGCTTCTGTTATCACTTCTGCTTTCACGCTAATATTTAACCTAGATTACTGATGGTTTTATGTCCAAGTCAGTGTCTATTAAATTTAAAGACAGATTTTTTTTTCAAACTTTAATCCTGTGACAGGAGTGGTCATCCAATCAATACGCCTAAATGGCTAGAAGTAATACTTCCAAAACCCCAAAAGTTACAGACATAGTCTCATAAATCATTGTTTTGTATTTATCTATATTTAGAATTGACATTATAAGAGTTTTAAGTTACAATCTGAATCTCTGGGTTCCTTATCCTATCAACTAGGAAATATTTGCTGAATGCAAAATTATTGTCAAAAGAGAAATTTGTAAACTAATTACAGACATACACAGAGTAACTGCTTCTTATTTTTATTTTGAGACAGAATCTCGCTCTGTTGCCCAGGCCAGAGTACAGTGGCGCAATCTCGGCTCACGGCAACCTCCACCTGCGAGGTTCAAGCGATTCTCCTGCCTCACCCTCCTGAGTAGCAGGGATTACAGGCACGCACCAGCACGTTTAGCTGAATTTTTTGTATTTTTAGTAGAGACGGGGTTTTGCCATGTTGGCCAGGCTGGTCTCCTCACCTCAGGTGATCCACCCACCTGGGCCTCCCGAAGTGCTGGGATTATAGGCGTGAGCCACTGTGCCTGGCCAGAGTATGTGCTTTTTAATAGTCAAATTCCCTACTATTTGAATAGAAGGAAAGGTAGTATTATAATCTGAGATTCTCAATCCTTGTGGCACAGTATCATCAAGGAGAGAGAAAAAAAAAAAAAGCAAATGCCCCCAACTACCATAACCAATTAGATCGAATATCATCAGGGTCTGGGAATATATAATTTCTAAAGCTCCTGAGATAAGTAAAAGCCATCTTAAAGGCCTCACTATCAATTTAAGTAAAACATGACCAATATGGTTACTCATACTAACTTTATTAAAAAACAACAACAAAAAAAAACACCAGCCTCATATTCCTCCATTTGAGAACAGTACTTTCAAACACTGCAGGTGGGAATGCAAAATGCTTCAACTCATATGCAGAGAAATGTAATGGTGAAATTACCTAGCAATTTCACTTGTAGGCTTGCTTCCCCAAGATAAACTGGCAAAAAATATGCAATGACACATGCAAAATGTTGCTCTATGGTTCATCCTCGCATTATTCATAATAACATACAGCTGAAAACAACTCAAATATTCACCAAATGGAGAGTGGTTAAATAAATTACAGTACATCCATAAAATGCAGTTGTACAAAGCAATGAGGAAGATGGCTACATTCTTATATGGAGTGATCTCTAGGATATGTGTTTAGGTTAAAAATGGAAATATACAAAGCAGGCTGCATTTTATGTAAAAGGGGAGCATATAAAAATCTATATATTTACTTGTATTTTCAAAAAGAAACAAAATGTAATCAAAACTTAATAAAAATGGTTATCTATAGATGGAAGGGAAAAGGACAGAAGCCAGAATTCCAACTCTACCTTATTTTGTCTATATAAAACTATATTATACTCTCAACACAATTAAAAAATAATAATAATTTAAAAATCCTAGTATTAGAGAACAAAAAAAATCTATTAAGTTGGTGGCTGCATGACACAAAGACAAAAATTACTTCAAGTGACTTTAAGTACAGTATTTTGACTTTACATTCTAGTGGGATATGTCCTAAAGACAAGAAAAACAAAATCCCAAATTGCATTTAACAGCCTTATTGTTACTAGTAATACCGTATTATTTAGAAACACATACATGTGATACTTACGTAAGTAATAATATCATTTGAAGAACCAAGATATTCAGCATAAGATAAAAAAGATACAAGTATAATGCCCAAAATTAGCCTGTATTTAAAAATTTGAAATTTCACCATTTATTCATGATTTACATTAATTCATGATTTACCTAGCACTACCTACTGAAAAGACCCAGAAACAATGACAGCCACTAGGAATGAACATGTCAGCATCCAAATTGTTGCTTCCAAATAGTATTTTCTATTAAAAGGATCAGGGTTCCTTGGAAACATGGCTGATTCCAGGTATGACGCAGGAAGCATACATGAGCCTGGGATGTCTTACTGTTCCAGAAAACAAGGAACTATCAAATATCAAAGATAAATGGGGGAAGAAATTAAAAAATTCAGGAACCAACTTAGTAAATTCCTAATGGCTAGAGATGGTGCAATGTGAACATCAAAAAAAGAATGATGACTGTAACTGATCATAAATCCAATACATAAAAAACCTCAAAATAATAGACCTAGGCAATCATCATCAATGACTGTTAGAAACGTTAAATGAAAGGGCAATGTGGAACTTTGTAACAGATGGATTACGCTTTCAACACCTAAATCAATTACTAATTTTAGCATCGTCAGAAAGACATTCTATACCTCCTGAAACGATGTAACAGGAAGGCCACAATATCATTTATTAAGTATTCTTGTGAAAGAAACTGAACGTGGATCTGACCAACCCCCTGGATTTGTGCTGTCCAATATGGTAGGCCACTAGCCACATGAGGCCATTTAAATTTAATTAAAATTAAAACATCGTTTCAGTCGGGCGCAGTGGCTCACGCCTGTAATCCTAGCACTTTGGGAGGCTGAGGCAGATGGATCACCTGAGGTCGGGAGTTTGAGACCAGCCTGACCAACATGGAGAAACCCCGTCTCTACTAAAAACACAAAATTAGCCGGGTGTGGTGGCACATGCCTGTAATCCCAGCTACTCAGGAGGCTGAGGCAGGAGAATCGCTTGAACCTGGGAGGCAGAGGTTGTGGCAAGCTGAGATCATACCAGCCTGGGCAAAAGAGTGAAACTCCATCTCAAAACAACAAAAACAACAACAAAGAAAAACTGAGAGTTTCTCAGCCCCACCAGTCACCATCCAAGTATTCAATAGCTAGTGGCTACTGTAATGGATAGCACAGATATAAAAAATTTCTATCACAGAAAGGTTTACTACATACCCTCACTACAGATCTAACCCACTCTACAGGAAATGCAGCGAATACAGAAGCTAATTAAATGACATAAAGAAGCAACCTAACAAATCCAGAATGTTGGGAAATTCTGTAATGACCTAGTTTCTTCACCAAATAAATGGAGGGAAGAGAAACAGTTACAGTGGTAATAGCTACAGACTTGAGAGAGAAAAACAACCAAAAATCAAACCAGATATGTGGATCCTGTTTGGATCCTGATTTGAACAACATAATCATAAATGAAACATTACTGAAACTAGAGGAATTTAAACATGAATTAGACACGAATAAATTATTAATCTTATTAGGTGTGATATTGGCATTGTCACTGGAACGGCACTTATCTTTCAGAGATATATGCTACAATGCTGACTTTTTAATGTGTGAAACATGTCAAAGATTGCTTTAATATACTCCAGGAAAAAGCAAAACAAAAAAAAAATCAAAAGCAATTTAAGGCCGGGCACGGTGGCTCATGCTTGTAATCCCAGCAATCTGGGAGGCCAAGGCAGGTGGCTCACTTGAGGTCAGGAGTTCGAGACCAGCTTGGCCAACATGGTGAAAACCTGTTCTCTACTAAAAATACAAAAACTAGCCGGGCATGGTGGCGGGAGCCTGTAATCCCAGCTACTCAGGAGGTTGAAGCAGGAAAACTGCTTGAACCCAGGAGGCGGAGGTTGCAAGTAAGCCGAGATTGTGCCATTGCACTCCAGCCTGGGCGATAGAGTGAGACTCCGTCTCAAAAAAAAAAGTAATTTAAAAAGCTGGAGAGTGTGGGGTGATGAAACCAGACTGGTAAAACCCTGACAACTGCGGCACATCTATGACTGGAGGGTCATTAAACTCTTCCTCCACTCTTCTACATGTTTTAAATTTTCTGCAATAAAGCCACTGTCTAACTCTGCCTGTCATCTAAACTTACACTCCTTTGACTATTCTGCCCCTCAGTTTAGATTCGTCAACTCAATTATCCCTTAGACCATCTTTAATACTATGTCTCCTCCCCTTCTTTTAACCTAGTATCTGATCAGTCACATGCTCTTGCTGGCACCACATCATCTTCACTTCAAACTCTGGACCAAAATTCTCCATGCTTGTCGGTTTCAGTGTGCTTCACCAAATTTTCCTAAGTTCTCTTGTTATTTCCTTATTCTTCAGCATGCTCCTGAAGCTATTTGTTAGGACTACTACATAAAAGGGCAATAAAATATGTATTTCAGTATTTGGTTCTATGTTAACAAAATCTTCATTTATTCAATGCTCTGTACGTTTTTGTAACAAAGCTCATTTCTAACAAACGGTTCTGAAATTCAACTTATCAACTACATCAAATGAAGAAAGAGACTTGGCTTAAGGAATCAAGAATAACTCCTCTAAGGATTTGATTTTAAAACAACAAACAGGCTGGGCGCAGTGGCTCACGCCTGTAATCCCAGCACTTTGGGAGGCTGATGCAGGTGGCTCACCTGAGGTCAGGAGTTCGAGACCAGCCTGGCCAACACAGTGAAACCCCGCCTCTACTAAAAATACAAAAATTAGCTGGGCGTGGTGGCACGTGCCTGTAATCTCAGCTACTTGGGAGGCTGTGGCAGGAGAATCGCTTGAGCCCGGCAGGGTTGGAGGTTGCAGTGAGCTGGGATCACGCCACTGCACTCCAGCCTGGATGACAAGAACAAAACTCCATCACAAACAAAAAAAGTGACAAACAGGAGATGGAAAAGATAACCAACTAGACAAATCTTCTAGCTAGACATAGTAAAGGTAAGGAAAATGACTCTAGGAATAGCTGTCTTATAAAGCATCAGCCAAATCAATGCTACGTTAGTCAATAATTTGTTCTCTGTAAACAATACTAGGTTAGTCAATAATTTGTTCTCTGTTCATTTACACCTATGCTTACTTTCTCCTTAGTTTCCTACATTTCCCTTCTGAAAAACTGAAATGCCTCTCCCACAATAGAAAAGGTAAATTTTCATCTGAAATAAGGAAAGAAAACTGTAGTCTTACGACCAGACTACCATCTGAGTTTAGGGAAGAATCACAGAAGACAAGACAGGCAAACACAAAATCAAAGTCAAAAATCTAGAGACAAAGACACAAATATAAAACCCTTCTATTGCTTTTTAAAGAAATTGTATCAAAAGTGTCTAGATATTTCCAACTTTTAAAATATTTCTTTCAAAATGCCATATAACTGGTTTTGAACTACGTTTAGCACAGACTCAAACACAAATGAGACATTTATTAAAAAGTTGCTTTTGCCGTAATTGCAGGCTACACTACTGACAAAACCCATAAAGTTTAGATTTTTAGTATTATTTAACAACAGAATTAAATTTATTAAACGTGCTGGAATCTGGGTGTCAACAATTAAAGACTAAAACACGGATTAGTGTTGTCAGGAGGTTATTTATACCTGTACACGGTGATTAAAATAAAACTAAAGATACCTGGTTGTGCTCAACTCTTCTTTGCTTGAGTGTTACCGGAGTCTTTGCTCTGCCCTTTAGTGGTTCTCTCTTCTCAAGCTTGAGCTCTATTTTAGAGTCTGGAAATAACATTAGAGAAACCGTTACTCTCTGAAACACCCAATAAATGACGATGTTATCCTAATATTAATCAGGAACCCTGGTTTTAGGCACATTAAAAGGTAAAAAACGAATCTACTGGTAATACCTCACTAGTCCAAAATTGTTTAACTGCAATTTGTCTTGAAACCTGTTTCATTATTTATCTCATTTTTGCTTATCTCCCTTACCCTTTTATCTGACAACCACTTCCTCCTATTCTCCTTTCCTTTATCTGGGACTAATAGCTTTGAACATGAAGTGAATTCAAAATGCTCCCATGAAAGCTTTTCACTAAGAACAATTTAGATGTGGAAAAAGGCCACTTAAAATACATAGTTGTTACCATTGTTTTGTCCATACAGTATACTACTACTGTACAGCAAAGTTTGGCTTACTAAATTAAAATTTGGAATACAGAAATTTTAAAAATGAAAAAACCCATATAGTATACCAAGCTTCTATAACAATAAATGATAACTGCCATAACATTAGTAAGTACAGTATAAACAAGTTTTTTTGATGTAGTTACAAAAAACCTAGGTACAACTCAGGTAATGAATCTTGTTCACAGAATACGACCAATCACAGGTCTCGTCCCATTCCTTCAAATAAAAATAACATTTCTTTGAAGAGAAGCCAATATTTATATATTAGTTGTCACCATGATAGTTATTATTAACCTAACAATGCAAGGATATGTATTTTTTAATAGGCTTCAATATTCCAGTCTCCTAGTCTTAAATTCATTATCATTTGAAAATCTAGGTTTTGAAAAGACTGATTTTAGTTAACATCCCTGGCCCGGCGTGGTGGCTCACGCCTGTAATCCCAGCACTTTGGAAGGCTAAGGCTGGCGGATCACCTGAGGTCAGGAGCTCAAGACCATCCTGGCCAACATGGTGAAACCCTGTTTCTACTAAAAATATAAACATCAGCCAGGCGTGGTGGCAGGCACCTGTAATCCCAGTTACTCGGGAGGCTGAGGCAGGAGAATCGCTTGAACCCGGGAGAGGTGGAGGTTGCAGTGAGCCGAGATCACGCCATTGCACTCCAGCTTTGCGGACAAGAGCGAGACTTCCTCTTAAAAAAATTTCCTCCTTTTTGTAGACATTTATCATGGTATAACAAAATTAGTAAGTCAAGTCAGTTATTACTTCTAAAACTTCTACTACCAAAAATTTAAGGCCGGGTGCGGTGGCTCAGGCCTGTAATCCCAGCACTTTGGGAGGCTGAGACAGGCGGATCATGAGGTCAGGAGATTGAGACCATCCTGGCGAACACGGTGAAACCCCTTCTCTACTAAAAAATACAAAAAAACTAGCGAGGTGGCGGGCGCCTGTACTCCCAGCTACTCGAGAGGCTGAGGCAGGAGAATGGTGTAAATCCGGGAGGTGGAGCTTGCAGTGAGCTGAGATCCAGTCACTGCACTCCAGCCTGGGCGACAGAGCGAGACTCTGTCTCAAAAAAAAAAAAAAAAAAAAATTAAGTTAGATTACTTTATCAAAGAGACAGAAAGGAGGTCAATTCTAAAGTTTTACATGAACTCCATGATGAACCTGTGCAAAAAAGTGGTCAAGACATCTATATGTGTCTTGCTAACTTTCCATTGTTAATATTAGTTAGTCCAGAATCTATTTAATAGTTGCAGGTTTCCCAAAAAAAAAAAATCAGTGATTTTTATCATGTTAGTTTAAACAGTTCAATATTTAGGACTGAGATTTCAAGTCTATCTCCCAACACTTCTATCAATGGACCTATCAATATATCTACGTTTGATACAACCCCCAGCAATATAAAATTTACTTTAGGCTTTGTTAACTCAGAATTTAAGAACTAGAAAGCACAAAGTAAAAAAAAAACCATCAGTAGTGGAGTAGAAATCAATTAAACAAATAAAGTATCTGGTTACAGATCAATTCCTCTTATAAATTTAGATTCCAACAGTCAATAAAAACATGGTCCTCAAACAGAAGAAAAACCATACAATAATCAGAGTATTTTCAATCATACCGCTGAAATGTCAGAGTGAGTTTCAATGATGAAATGGAAAAAGGGTGTTCATATACAAATGTTTAACTTGTTGCAACTCCAAGAATAAAGCACACATAACAACATGTTTCTGGAGACCACACAACACTGTTCAAATTTAACAACTTTTATTGAATTTGCAGAAGCATTCTACAGTAATACATTTTTAAAAATCACACAGCACTCAATAGGTACATGTATACATGTACATTTCAGAAGACAACAAATAAAATTACTCTCAGAAAGTTGCAAAGAGGGACATGTATAATCTAAGAATGTGGTAATGGCCAGAGGGAGTACCCAAGAGACCATATTTTATTATGCTTAAGGCTACTATTTTCCACAATACCTCTGCAGTTAGACTCTTATCTTACAATCATAGAAATGAAAAGATGATAATACACTGCTTTATACAGACACACAGATACTGGGATATAGTATAATTTCTTATGGCTTTAAACAAATTAAATTTGCTTTTAGAGTCTATATTGTTAAACTTAACTTTCCACAAAATACAATATATCATGAAAGCAAAGTAGTATTTTTTAAAAAGCCCCATTATCTGATAAAATAGATGGTGAACATGTACTATCCCAGGATATCTATTAGTATCCAAAGAAGTGTTTCTCAAAGTGTGGTCCATGGTACTGGTCCATGAATTGGTCGCTACCAGTCAATGAAGAGATACATTACTTGCATCAGAGTGTAAATCAATACATTGCTTTAGCTATTAATACAATTTTGCTAAAAAATAAATCCTGTCATTGACTTAAAAAGTGTCTCTAGATTTAAATTATTGTGCATGCTTATCTTGCCTGTGGATAAGTAACAGTTCGTAGACTGGTAGTTTGAGTTGCACTGATCTAGACTACTACGATTGCTGTTGCAGACATGAGTAAAAAACAAAAGTAACAAAATATGAGCAAAAATATGGACAAGTTATGGAATGTGAAAAGATACTGAGATAAAAATATCAAAAAGAACAAAATCACTGTTCTGAATGTGTAACAAACGTTTAAATCTGTCCTAGGTATAAAGGAGGATGCATATTACTCTATTAAACAGTAAAGACTCCTTATATCCTAATTAGAATTTTCTTAGTTTTGGAGAATTGTAAAAGCATACGTAAAGCAGGAAATAGAAAACAATTTGGAGACTAATATGTGATCTAGAAAGCTTTAAATTGTTTGTACCAGGTTTCCTACCTATGCAAATCTTTAAAAAAGAAAAGCAGTTCTACACAGGCAATTACTTTTATACTATAATTTGATGGGTAGAAGCTTAACACTTTGTAATTAGCCCTATCTGGAAACTAAAACAACCTTAACAGAAAAGAAAATGTTGGCATAAAAGTTTGAAATATAAGATAGGTGTCTTTTTGTTCTTAATGTTACTAGTGTTTATTTCCACGCTTTTTAATTACTTTGCATACTTCTCCTCCAAATAATGTTCCACCTTTAAAGGGAGTGGAAGCCAGCTTATTCTTAGAAGCTAAATTAATTTTGCAATCTTTCAGCCAGAGGTATCGACGACCTACAGTGGAATTTCCCATGGTATGGGCAGCCATCTTCACTTCATCAAATGCAGCTTCACAAATATATGAGGCTGCATCATATGTTTTGCTCAGAATCCCAAGTGCTTGATGGGTACGACTAGGATCTGAGCTAAGAATCTGTGCAGCTTGACTAATGTCTGCCTGCATAGCCTTAGCAACAAAGGCAGTGTGGGTTGCAATCTGCAATGCTGATGCTGCGGCTTCATATGCTCTACAGAGTGCTAAGTCCAACTGTTTATCGCAAGACTCAGTGGAGGTTGCTTGAATACCTGCTGGTGGAGTGGCTTCAGAAATAAACCCTAGGATTTCATCATCTACTTTTGGAACTGATAATATCCGTGTTGCCTCCCTGGAAGAAACTGGATATCTGCATGCCAGTGAAGGCAGCTGCCTGTCAACTTGCTGCCATTCTTCTTCAATTACTTTTAAAATAGATTCATGGAAGGGAAAAGATAGTTCTGAGGCATCTATTTTATCATGCTGTGACTGCTTAGACACTTCTAGACCTAAGGTAGTGAGTGAATGAGAGACAACAGTTTTGGCAAAAGAAGACGGCAAAAGTTCAGATCCAGGTATGTTCTGAAATGCCACAACGGAACCTGAATCCCTTTCCTCCACTGACTTCTCACTCAGTCTAGGGACTTTTCGTGGAGGAGACAGGAATTCAGTTTCTTGAAACTTAGATTGATCAATTCTCTTCTGTATGTTTTCTACATCCAGTGGGGGTGTAGAGTTAGAAGTTCCAGGCAAACTACCTGTCCCACCCTGGACCAACAGAGAATTGACATAATCTCTGATTGCCTGGGCAAGTGGCGGAGAAATTAGTTTTGAGCTCTCAGACTCTTCTAGTGCTTTCCTTTTACTGGAGAGAGGCGACTGATCTGAAATATGGGACCTCTCAGGACATAACGGTTGAATTCCACTTTTTTCTCTACCGCAAATATTTTCTACTATGTCTTTATAGCAAGCAGTGGTGGTTTCTTTAATCAGTGAAGGAGAAGCTGCAGCAGAGACCAACATGGCACTGTGTTCAGGCTGAGAAGATGACGAAGAACTTTTCTCTAAGCACCTATTATGGCTAGACTTGCATGAAATAAACAAATTCCTTTCAGAGGCTAACTTCTGCAATTGTCCCCTGCCAGGCAAGTTTGTGGCAACAAGAGGCTCCCTAGGTAGGTTTCCCTTAGAAGTATGTACTTTCTTAGCTGCCTGTAGTTCAGTACTGCCCAAAGGAGGACGGGTGGAGATTTCAGGAAAAGAAATACCCTGAAAAAATCCACCACCAGAGGCAGTAGTTCCAAGTTCAGAAAAAGGAACAAAATCCCTAGTGGACTTCACTTTCTTGTGTTCTTTCTTCTTTCCTGTAGAGGCAAAAGAGGCAGGAAGTTTAAGCATTACCTGTGTTTGAGCTGATTTTATTCTTTGCCTCTTTGCTAAAAATAGTGCTGTCAAAGGAAAAGACTCTATAATTTAATATTCTGAACTAATCTGCCAGATTTGCCCTGGTAGACACAGCTTATTGAGATATAAACAATCTGGATCAAAATAAATAACCACAAGTCATATGAATTAAAAATTTACAAAAATCAAGTTGTACTTACAATTTTTAAAGGACATTTATTTCACGTTCTATCCTCAAAAAATATTTCAACATCATGATCAAATTTTAAGATACTATCTAGTCTACTAAAAATGTAGTCAAAATATTTGCTTTAAAGTTGCCGTCAGGTCAGATCAACAAAAACTGTAAACAATTTAAATGCCTATCAATAGAGAATAGAGAAAATATGCCATATTTAAATGCTACTATGTATTATGAGGAATAAACAGATATGTAACTAATCGGATTAGATTTCAAAAATAAAGGAGTAAGAAAAAGCAAGTGATAAGATTTAGCATATTGTTTATATAAATTTTGTATTCTTAAAGTATAAAATAATACCATGTATTAGACAGATGTGTATGTGAAATATAAAAACAAACTTGAAAGATGGGCATTGAATTAGTAGTTACTTCTGTGGAGGTGACAGGTACAGATAAGTACAAGGAACTTTGCCTTTACTTGTAATACTTTATTCTCTCAGAAAAATGGGTTTGAAGCAAAAAAGACAAAGTTAACTTGCAATTTCAGGTGACAGAAAATTATAAATTTGTACTATGTTGTTTCTTATAATTTTCAATAAAAAGTATTTAAATCAAATTACAGAATTACTCTAATGACATGAATAAAATTTGTATATCTTGTCAATATTATTTTAAATTTTACTTTCTTCATGGTCACTGTATTTTGAGTGTGAAAAAATTACGTACATTTGATTAACATCATTTAAAATTTTACCTTCTTCATTGTCACTATATCTGTCAGAATCATTACTTCCATTCTGCCTTGTATTTTCTGCTGAAGAAGAAATTGTTGGCAGAGGAGTAGAAGATCTTGATTCTGTTCCTTGTTCCCTCAGTTTCAAAAGCTTTTTCTCATACAGCTTCCTGGTTGTTCCTGGATTAAGGCAGAACTTGCTTTAGTACTTGTATTGCTTCATTTAGGGTGCAGCTCAGACACTATATTCAGCAACATTTTAAGCTATTTTCACTCTTTTTTTAAACTCAAGTTCTTAAAAATACTATATAATGCGGCCGGACATAGTGGCTCACGACTGTAAACCCACCACTTTGGGAGGCCGAGGCGGGTGCATCACTTGAGGTAAGGAGTTCGAGACCAGCCTGGCCAACAGAGTGAAACTGCATCTCCGCTAAAAATGCAAAAATTAGCCGGGAGTGGTGGCACATGCCTGTGATCCCAGCTATTTGGGAGGCTGAGACAGGAGAATCACTTGAAATTGGGAGGCAGAGGTTGCAGTGAGCCAAGATCACACCACTGTCCAGCGACGAAGTGAGACACCATCTCAAACAAACAAAAGGACAGACGTAGTGGCTGATGCCTGTAATCCCAGCACTTCCAGAGGCCAAGGTGGGTGGATCACCTGAGGTCAGCAGTTCAAGACAAGACAGCCTAACATGGTGAAACCCCATCTCCACCAAAAATACAAAAAATTAGCTGGTCCTGGTGGTGGGCGCCTGTAATCTCAGCCACTCAGGAGGCTGAGGCAGGAGAATTGCTTGAACCCAGGAGGTAGAGGCTGCAGTGAGCTGGTATCGCACCACTGCATTCCACAGAACTATATAATGCACTGTTTTTATAATAGGTGGTTTTTTTGGAAACGACATTTCTTTTAATAGCATGAAATACATAGTAAATTGATATAGGCCTTACTGTAGACCATCTACTGAAAAGCCATGTATGACTATTTTTGACTGAAGTCTTGCACTTGTGTATTTTCTCTACTACCACATAATAGTACTTGCCAACATAGAAAAATCACATATAAGCGGATTGTACCTCTATGAAAAATAACTATGATTAAACTTCCATAACTCTAAGGCATTAATATGCCTGCATTCAGTTATGGGGAAAAGTTCTATAAATCAGATTTAAATATAACAACTTTGCAGTTAAAATGACCTTTTATGGAAAACACATATCACAAAGCAAAACTGATTACAAATTCTTAACACATTTGAACATCAGTGACAGTTTAAAACCAAAATAGATTTTGTCTTACACTAACTGTATATCTTTCCTTAACTTCTGTAAGATGAGCAAAATGACAATGGATATTTTTTAGAAGCAACATGTGTCCAGAAGTGTTATAGAAATAGCTTTAAGATGAACAGGTCATATATCAACATATCATTTAATGTAGGCTGACATTATAACACACATTTTTCAGTGTCTCCCTTTTGGAATTTCTTTTTTTTTTTTTTTTCGAGACAAGGTCTTGCTCTGTTGCCCAGGCTGCAGTGCAGTGGTGTAATCATAGCTCACTGCAACCTTCAACTTGTAGGCTCAAGCAATCCTCCCACCTTTGCCTCCTGAGTAGCTGGGACTACAAATGTGCACCACCATGCCTGGCTAATTTTTTTAAAAAATAGAGACAAGGTTCACTATGTTGCCCTGGCTGCTCTTCAACTCCTGAGTTCAAGCAATTCCACCACCTTGGCCTCCCAAAATGTTGGGATTATAGGCATGAACTACCACGCCCAGGCCTTTTAGAACTTTAAACAAAAATTTTTAAAAAAGTGTTATATATCTGTTGGTAATTGTATATGAATAAGCTTATGATTATTTGGAAGCAGCTTATACATTAAAACAAAATATTCCAAATCCTTATTTGCAACTATACCTATAGCAAAACCTACCAAATCTCTAGTGTCCACAATTTTATGTAACTTAGAAGATCAAGACCAGATGCAATGGCTCATGCCTGTAATCCTAGGACTTAGGGAGGCCTAGGTGGCAGGACTGCTTGAGCCCAGGAGTTCAAGACTAGCCTAGGCAACATAGTGTGACCCCATCCCTACAAAAAATACAAAATTTAGCCAGGAATGGTGGCACGTGCCTGTGTTCCCAGCTACTTGAGAGGCTGAGGTGGGACTGCTTGAGCCCAGGAGGTTGAGGCTGCAGTAAGCCACGACTGCGTCACTACACTCTAGTGTGGGCAACAGAGCAAGACCTTTTCTCAAAAAAAAACCCATCAAAATGGAATTTTCTCATCCTGCGGTTATTGCTAAGACCCTCCAAAACTAAGGCATAATCAACACTGCAAAATCTTCATCACCTAAAAGTAATCCAACGATGGAAATCCAGTGTATTTAGTTCTAGGTTTTTGTTTTTTAAGGGTATAATTATTCAATTCCAATCAAGACAGGATTTTCAAAAGGGTACTTTTAATGATACATGAAAAAGGGGCTGGGCGCAGTGGCTCACGCCTGTAATCCCAACACTCTGGGAGCCTGAGGTGGGCGGATCACCTGAGGTCAGGAGTTTGAGACCAGCCTGGCCAACACGGCGAAACCCCATCTCTACTAAAAATATAAAAATTAGCCAGGCGTGGTGGCGGGTACCTGTAATCACAGCTATTCAGGAAGCTGAGGCTAGAGAACTGCTTGAACCTGGGAGGCAGAGGTTGCAGTGAGCCAAGATCATGCCATTGCACTCTAGCCTGGGCGACAAGAGCGAAACCCTGTCTCAAAAAAAAAAAAAAAGGTACTATGCTAGGAATTTAATAACCTCATTAAGAAGTCTGTCACTAACTCACTTTTTCTTTTTTCCTTTATTTATTTATTTTTTTGAGACAGGGTCTTCCTCCACTGCCTCTGGCCAAAGTACAGTAGCCATCATGGCTCACTGCAACCTTGAACCCCCTACCACCTCAAGCAACCCTCCTGCCTCAGCCTCCTAAGTCGCTGGGACAACAGACTTGTGACACCACACCCTGCTAATTTTAAAATTTTCTGCAGAGATGGGATCTCCCTACGATGCTCATGCTGGTCTTAAACGCCTGGGCACAAGCAATCCTCCCATCTTGGCCTCCCAAAGTATTGGGATTACAGGCGTGAGCTACTGTCCCCGGCCACTAACTCATTTATTTGGGCAATTCTGCCCAGCTATGTTACCTCAGATTTTCCTCAATTGTCATATAAGACCCATGTCTCAGCAGAAGTACGATGTAAGTGGCCGGGCACGGTAGCTCACGCCTGTAATCCCAGCACTTTGGGAGGCCGAGGCGGGCAGATCACGAGGTCAGGAGATGGAGACCGTCCTAGCTAACACAGTGAAACCCTGTCTCTACTGAAAAATACAAAAAATTAGCCAGGCGTGGCAGTGGGTGCCTGTAGTCCCAGCTCCTCGGCAGGCTGAGGCAGGAGAATGGCGTGAACCCGGGAGGCAGAGCTTACAGGGAGCCGAGATCGCGCCACTGAACTCCACAGCCTGGGTGACAGAGCAAGACTACGTCTCAAAAAACCAAAAAACCAAAAAACAAAACAAAAAGAAGAACGATATAAGCACTGTATAAAACAATCTCAACAATAGAGGTGATTTTGGAGATTATCTAATTCAATCCTCTCATTTTATTTCACTCATTTGGAGTCAAAGAAACATAGGTTTTGCTGATACAAATGATTAATGACAAACCAGTCCTTAGAACCTAAACTAACTGCTAAGCAAAAGGAGAAAATAATTTGGGGTCCTGCTTCAAAGAAAAGATACTGTATTTGAAATTTTATCAACTTACCTACAATAGGACCAGGATTCACTCCATATTTCACAAGCTGATCCAAAAGATCTTCATTAGTGAGCTCTGTTACATCTAGATCATCTTTATCATCTTGTCTGGGTTTATCAGTTTTTTTGGTGGCTTTCTGTAAACAAAGTCCAGTAATCATTTCTATATGAATTAAAGTGTTCACTTACTAGATAATAATCTGAATAAAATAAACATGCAAACTCACCACCAAGTTGGTTTATAGTACTATTAGGCCTTAGCAATTTGATTAAATTAAGAGCAACTCATTATTGGAGAACATTTCCTAAGTTGAACTGTAATCATACAAACCGCATAGTCAAGCAAGTAACTTAAATTTTAAAGATACTGTTGTTAAAATAGTCCATTTTGGACTATCTAAAAGAGGTAGTAATAGCATCAAAAATGCAAAAGAATAAAAGTAAAACTGACTTTGGCTAACACTTTCTTTTAAATAACCTTTTTTTTTTTTTAAAAAAATGATACAGGGTCTAGCTCTGTTACCCGGGCTAGAGTACAGTGGCACTATCTCCGCTCACTGCAACCCCCACCTCCCAGGCTGAAGTGATCCTCCCACCTCAGTCTCCCAAATAGCTGGGATTACAGGTGCGCACCACCACCCCTGGCTTTTTGCATGTTTTTTTTTTTTTTTTTGTAGAGATGGGGCTTTTGCCATGTTGCCCAGGCTGGTCTCAAACTCCTGGAGACTCAAGTGATCAGTCCACCTTAGCCTCCCACAAGTGTTAGGATTACAGGTGTAAGCCACTGCACATAGCCTAAATAACCACAAATTATATTTCATTTCTTAAAGCATATACTCCAATGGCAAGGGAAACAGATCAGCATGAAACTTGCAAAGTAAAGCCAGGGTGGGCTTAAAAATTTTCATCTAAATGATCATGAACGCTACTTACTAACTTTTTAATAATCCTTCAAAGTTTAAATTAATCCAGGAAAGTTTAAGACTTTACCATACAGGCTTACACTTGGATATATATATACAGAAATGATTTTCTTTAAACAGCATATGAGAACTTAACAAGGCCAAATGAATACAGCTGGCTCTCCATTCTCCCAAATGAATACAGTTGGGTTCTACATTTGTGAATTCAACCAACCACAGACCAAAAATACTTGGGGGAAAAAAATGACAATACAGCAATAAAAATACAAATAAAAATACAGTATAACAATTATTTACATAGCACTTACATTGTATTAGGCGTTATAAGTAATCTAGAGATGATCTGAAGTATAAGGGAGGATGTATGTAGGTTACTACACCACTTTATATTAAGGGACTTACTAAAGCATCCCGAGTTTGATATCCATGGCTGGGTCCTGGAACCAATTTCCACCCCAAGGATAGGAGACAGGACTGTAGACTCCTTGTAACATAGTTATTTTAGTAGCTAGTTTATGACTTAGGAAGGAAATCTGACAGACTTCATGGTTACATTATCACCTTTGACACACTTTAGTCACCAGATTAACTTCTGTACCACCAGTTTACTAAAAATAGTCAAAATAACTTGAAACAAACTTTGAGGGAAAATTTAAAAGTTTTAAAATTAATTTATACAAAGGCAATATTTACTGGAAAAACTATAAATTTCCAAGGTTGAACAAATAAAAAGGAAGCAAAAGAATGGATACCTTTTAAGGCTGTGGCAAACAGCCTGACAAATGCCTCAGTGATCACAGAAAAAACATCAGAGTGCCAAACAAAAAAAAATGGCTAAACAATGGCAACATCAAAGTAAATTTTACGAAAAAGGCTAAAATTATCAAGTTGTATGGAATGTTCACTTTCCAAACATATTAGGGGGAAAAAAATCAGGCATTATTTGGCTATGTACTGGAATTACTGTTTTTAAAAATAAAAATGGGCCGGGTGTGGTGGCTCAAGCCTGTAATCCCAGCACTATGGGAGGCCAAGACGTCAGGAGATCGAGGCCATCCTGGCTAACACCGTGAAACCCCGTCTCTACTAAAAAATACAAAAACCTAGCCGGGCGAGGTGGCGGGCGCCTGTAGTCCCAGCTACTCGGGAGGCTGAGGCAGGAGAATGGCGTGAACCCGGGAGGCGGAGCTTGCAGTGAGCTGAGATCTGGCCACTGCACTCCAGTCTGGGCGGCAGAGCGAGACTCCGTCTCAAAAAAAATAAAAAAAATAAAAAAATAAATAAATAAATAAATAAAAATGTTCTGACCTACAATTGTCAGGCTCAAATTTTTTTTTTTTTTTTGAGACCGTGTCTTACTCTTATCCAAGCTGGAGTGCAGTGGCGCAATCTTGGCTCACCGCAACCTCCGCATCCCAGGTCCAAGTGCCTCAGCCTCCTGAGTAGCTGGGATTACAGGTGTACACCACCATGCCTGGCTAACTTTTGTATTTTGAGTAGAGATGGGGTTTCAGCATGTTGGCCAGGCTGGTCTTTAACTCCTGACCTCAAATGTTATGCCTGCCTGAGCCTCCCAAAGTGTTAGGATTACAGGCGTGAACCATGGAGCCTGGCCTGAAATACTTCAAATAAAGCAAGATACGAGAAATTCTTTTTAAAGCTGCTAATCGCTAATCATTCTATAATCAGAAGCCAAAAACCCTCACCAAAAAGATAGCTGCTCATAAGAACAATTATGTCAACTTGAAAAATTACAGTGAGAGCAGGCTTTAATTCACATATACTGCACTGACCTAGACCTGTCAGGCTCAAATCTGGAAGCAACCCACACCCGTAATATCCAAATAGTTGCCTAGAGTCTAAGAGTTCTAAGACTTATTTCTTTCAAGAAAAGATTTAATCAAACTTAATCCTATGTTATTGACTTACTCAAATTTTCCAAAAAGTGCAGTCAGGTAGTAGAGAAAAACTAAAATAATGCTTAAAATAAAAATAAAATATGGAAAAACAATCAATCAGGTTCAAATTATTTGTACACAATCCCCGCTACCATGAGAATGTTCAATTTACTATCAATAAAACATCCAGGAAATTCCAACTTTTCAAACCTGCCCGAGAGGTTTTCAAGAAATCTCTTTGGGCCAGGTGCAGTGGCTCATGCCTGTAATCCCAGCACTTTGGGGGACCAAGGCAGGTGGATCACTTGAGGTCAGGAGTTCGAGATCAGCCTGGCCAACACGGCAAAATCCTGTTTCTATTAAAAATACAAAAATTAGCTGGGTATGGTGGCACACGCCTGTAATCCCAGCTACTTGGGAAGCTGAGGCAGGAGAATTGCTTGAACCTGGGAGGCAGAGGTTGCCATGAGTCGATATTGTGCCACTGTACTCCAGCGTGGGTGATAGAGCAAGACTGTCTCAAAAAAAATCTTAACTCTTTTTTTTTTTTTTCAAAGTGGAGTCTCTGTCGCTCAGGCTGGAGTGCAGTAGCACCATCTCGCCTCTCTGCAACCTTCCACCTCCCAGGTTCAAGCAACTCTCCTGCCTCAGCCTCCTGAGTACCTGGGAGTACAGGTGCATGCCACCACGCCCAGCTAATTTTTGTACTTTTAGCAGAGACAGGGTTTCATCATTTTGGCCAGGCTGGTCTCAAACTCCTGAGCTCATGATTTGCCCACCTCAGCCTTCCAAAGTGCTGGGATTACATGCCTGAGCCACAGCACCCAGCCCAAAATCTTAACTCTTATTAACCACTATTTTGGAAAGGTCTTACCCATTTCTGATTCTTTACCTCGGGTCAGAGAATCTGTTTGTAATGTGTAGCCCAGGTGATCTGGATGCAGCATTGAGGCAAGCAACAGAAAGCAGGAGCACTATCATCCTTATATTTTATTCCAAGCATCTAAAAATTTCTAAGAAGATTGATACAGGAATAGTCCCCAATAAATGTTTTGTCAAATCCGGGGAAGGAAAAAGTAATTTATTTTTGAAAATCCATTTCTTATTAGAAATAGCAGGCCTATCAAATCTAAGTAGAAAACCAATTCTCCGTTGGGTGCAGCAGCTCACGTCTGTAATTCCAGCACTTTGGGAGGCCGACGAATGAGGATCATTTGAGGTCAGGAGTTTGAAACCAGCCTGGCCAACATGGTGAAACCCCATCTCTAATAAAAATAGAAAAATTAGTCAGGTGCGACGGCACACACCTATAGTCCTAGCTACTTGGGAGGCTGAGGCTGGAGAATCACTTGAACTGGGGAAGCAGAGAGTGCAGTGAGCCAAGATTGCATCACTGCACTCCAGCCTGGGTGATGAGGCCAGACTTTGCAGAGAAAGAAAGCAAAGCAAGAAAAGCAAGCAAGCAAGAAGAACGAACGAACGAAAAAGAGAAAGAAAATCAATTATCTTATTATTTCCTTCAAACACAATGAAAAACTTTAGCTGAACAAACATATCTTAAATAAGCGACCAACAAACCTACACAAGGTAAGTCAGACAGATGAAAACCAAAAATGTGATTTTTTTTTCCTGAGATGTAGTCTCACTCTGTTGCCCAGGCTAGACTGCAGTGGCATGGCCTCCACCTCCCAGGTTCAAGCGAGTCTCCTGCCTCAGCCTCCCAAGCAGCTGGAATTACAAGCGCACACCACGCCCGGCTAATTTTTGTATTTTTAGAAGAGACAGGGTTTCACCACGTTGGCCAGGCTGGTCTCAAACTCCTGACCTCAGGTGATCCACCTGCCTCGGCCTCCCAAAGTCCTGGGATTACAGGTGTGAGCCACCACGCACGGCCAAACATGTGATTTTTAATCTGTCAGGAAAAAAGTTCCAGAAAAGTGATGTCATTTTATAAATCCCAGATTTAATAAGGATAAAAAATTAGGAGGCAGTGTGCTATACATGATTAGTAGTTTCAGTCAGGAAAAAGGAAGCATTAGTTGCATTAAATTCTGCCTCCAGAAAACTTTGTTCCTTTAAGTAGATCACTTAAGAGTTTCACTCAAAAATAGTGAGTACCTACTATGCCACCCGATGATCTCTAATGTATTTTTCAACTTTAAAACCCAACAGTTCTATGATATCACCTATGAGCTACTGTAATACCTTTAATCTCTACCTCTAGTATAAAGATGCTGAACCATAACATTATAACAGATTACATCGGGCACTTATTATATATCATGTACTGAGTTGTGTTCCAAGTGTCTTTGCATTAACTTACCGAATCCAAAAAATCTATGGAATAAGATACTAATATCTCCATCTGACAACTCAGAAAACTGAGGTTCAAGTATGCACTTCACTAATTCAGGAAATCTGCATGCTATGATATACACGTCACTTTCACGTATCTACCTTGTTTCCTGAAATTATATTTTAGCAACTTTGCATTGTATTGCCCTAACATTAAAGACAAAAATTCAGAAATCATTTCTTGTAATAGGTATTAATTACTAAGCACTAGACACTTCACATATGCAACGGCATGTACTCCTCAATGTGATTAAGTAGCTATTAGATTATTCCTCTATTTCAGGTGAAAATAGAGGATCTTAGATTAAGACACTGTTCAGTGTCATATGAACAAGCGGCAGACCCGGAATTTGAATCTATAACTCTATGAGTCACAAGTCTGTAAACTTAACACCTTATTATACACTGGTGGTCAATTTGTGATATAATTAACATTTCCTATTGGTAGCATACTTTTTATTGTTCTTTCCCAAGTCTTCAAATATTTCCTATTGATAATTCGTAATTTGGCCAGGAGCAGTAGCTCACACCTACAATCCCAACACTTCGGGAGGCCTAAGCGGGAGGATCACTTGAGGCCAGGAGTTCAAGCTCGGGCTGGTCAACATAGTGAGACTATCTCTATAAAAATTTTAAAAATTAGTTAGGCATGGTGGCACACACCTGTAGTCCCAGCTATTTCGGAGGCTTGAGCCCAGGAGTTCGAGGCTGCAGTGAGCTACGATCACACCACACAGATGGGCGCGGTGTCTTACGCCTGTAATCCCAGCACTTCAGGAGGCTTAGGAAGGCAGATCACAAAGTCAGAAAGGAGTTTGAGACCAGCCTGACCAACGTGGTGAAACCGTCTCTACCAAAAACACAAAAATTAGCTAGGCGTGGTGGTGCACGCCTGTAATCCCAGCTACTCAGGAGGCTGAGGCAGGAGAATCACTTGAACCCGGAAGGCAGAGGTTGCAGTGAGCCGAGATCACGCCACTGCACTCCAGCCTGGATGACAGAGCAAGACTCCTTCTCAAACAAATACACACTCATAATTCACCAGACCAGATCATTCAAGAATATTATGCTCCACTAGATCCAAATAGCTACACCTTCATGTTCTGCCTCTTAGAACAAAAAGGCAGACGGCCAACTCTGTACACGTTTATTTTTGTGTACACAATCTAGATAACTTCAACACATAAAAATATTGGTAGCAAGACACATAAAAAGCTTAGAAATAAGAAAACAAAATCAAAACAAAACTTTTAACATGTAAAGTTCTGTCACATTACACCAAGTGAATCCAAGAGACTATGGTAGAGGCTGAAATGAAACAACTTCTTTTTAAATTAAAACTATTCCCCATAGGCTGGGCACAGTGGCTCACATCTGTAATCCCAGCACTTTGGGAGGCCGAGGCAGGAGGATCACAAGGTCAGGAGATCGAGACCATCCTGGCTAACATGGTGAAACCCCGTCTCTACTAAAAACACAAAAAATTAGCTGGGCGTGGTGGCAGGAGCCTGTAGTCCCAGCTACTCGGGAGGCTGAGGCAGGAGAATGCCATAAACCCAGGAGGCGGAGCTTGCAGTGAGTGGAGATCGCGCCACTGCAGTCCAGCCTGGGCGACAGAGCGAGACTCCATCTCAAAAAAAAAAAAAAAACAAAAAAAAAAATCCTCATAAACCCATGATTAAATAGAAGGTATATGCATGCAAATAGTTCATCTTGGCCAAATCCACATTAACACTTGATTTGTCTTAAAATGTTAAAAATCTCCCTTATCTGCAACTCTCAAACATAATTTGGCTTTCTCCTATATTCTAAATAAATAAATAAATATTCTTTTATTCCTTTTTTACCACCCCATTATGTAGAAGATCGTAAATATTCTTTAAGAAATATGACATGAGGCCGGGTGCGGTGGCTTATGCCTGTAATCCCAGCACTCTGGGAGGACAAGGTGGGCAGATCACGAGGTCAGGAGATCAACACCATCCTGGCTAACACGGTGAAACCCCATCTCTACTAAAAATACATAAAATTAGCCAGGTGTGGTGGCGGGCACCTGTAGTCCCAGCTACTCAGGAGGCTGAGGCAGGAGAATGGCGTGAACCCGGGAGGCGGAGCTTGCAGGTGGATCACGAGGTCAGGAGTTCCAGACCAGCCTGACCAATATGGTGAAACCCTGTCTCTACTAAAAATAAAAAAATTAAGCCAGGTGTAGTGGTGTGTGCTTGTAAGTAATCCCAGCTACTCAGGAGGCTGAGGCAGGAGAATTGCTTGAACATGAGAGGCGGAGGTTGCAGACAGCCAAGATCATGCCACTGCACTCCAGCCTGGGTGACAGACTGAGACTCCATCTCACAAAAAAAAAAAAAAAAAAAAAAAGAAAGGAAGAAAAAGAAAAGAAATATGACCTAGTATTATTTTTATATGGGGCTAAAAATGACCAAAACATAAAATATAGTACATATAAAAGGAATCTGACATGAATAACTTTATACATCAATTATTATAAATGTCCTAAGACTCTTTTCCTGTAAATTCAAAATTATTTTTTCCTATGGCTGATAAAAACATTGACCAGACTTAACTCACTTGTACTTAACGTACTTTAAAACAGAAAATGATGCTACTGACTACCGATATTTTTCTTCAAGTTGTTGGCACGGCTATTAAGACCAGTCAAGGGTAAACACCTCTTGAGTTTTAAATACTCCAGGTAGAAGATATTTAAACCTGTAATTATGAAGTAAGTTTTCTTTGTATGGACGAAATAATTAAATGAAATATAAAAAGCTTAATCACCATGCCAATAGACCTACTAAGTACTCTAAAAAACATTACTTCTAGGCTGGGTGCTGTGGCTCATCCCTGCATTCCCAGCACCTTGGGAAGTCCAGGGGGACATATTACCTGAGGTCAGGAGTTCGAGACCAGCCTGGCCAACATGGCAATACCCCGTCTCTATTAAAAATACAAAAGTGGCCGGGCGCGGTGGCTCAAGCCTGTAATCCCAGCACTTTGGGAGGCCGAGACGGGTGGATCACGAGGTCAGGAGATCGAGACCATCCTGGCTAACACAGTGAAACCCCGTCTCTACTAAAAATACAAAAACTTAGCCGGGCGAGGTGGCGGGCGCCTGTAGTCCCAGCTACTCGGGAGGCTGAGGCAGGAGAATGGCGTAAACCCGGGAGGCGGAGCTTGCAGTGAGCTGAGATCCGGCCACTGCACTCCAGCC